>NC_057419.1:50793454-50958190 GCF_019320065.1 Cervus canadensis
AGTTACCTCTTCTGCAATTTTCTGGAAGAGTTTGAGTAAGGTAGGTAGCTCTTCTCTAAATTTTTGTTAGAATTCAGCTGTGAAGCCATCTGGTCCTGGGCTTTTGTTTGCTGGAAGATTTTTGATGACAGTTTCGATTTCCTTGCTTGTGATGGGTCTGTTAAGATCTTCTATTTCTTCCTGGTTCAGTTTTGGAAAGTTATACTTTCCTAAGAATTTGTCCATTTCATCCAAGTTGTCCATTTTATTGGCATAGAGCTGCTGGTAGTAGTCTCTTATGATCCTTTGTATTTCAGTGTTGTCTGTTGTGATCTCTCCATTTTCATTTCTAATTTTGTTAATTTGGTTCTTCTCCCTTTGTTTCTTAATGAGTCTTGCTAATGGTTTGTCAATTTTGTTTATTTTTTCAAAAAACCAGCTTTTAGCTTTGTTGATTTTTGCTATGGTCTCTTTAGTTTCTTTTGCATTTATTTCTGCCCTAATTTTTAAGATTTCTTTCCTTCTACTAACCCTGGGGTTCTTCATTTCTTCCTTCTCTAGTTGCTTTAGGTGTAGAGTTAGGTCATTTATTTGACTTTTTTCTTGTTTCTTGAGGTAAGCCTGTAATGCTATGAACCTTCCCCTTAGCACTGCTTTTACAGTGTCCCATAGGTTTTGTGTTGTTGTGTTTTCATTTTCATTCATTTCTATACATATTTTGATTTCTTTTTTGATTTCTTCTATGATTTGTTGGTTATTCAGAAGTGTGTTATTTAGCCTCCATATGTTTGAATTTTTAATAATTTTTTTCCTGTAATTGAGATCTAATCTTACTGCACTGTGGTCAGAAAAGATGACTGGAATGATTTCAATTTTTTTGAATTTACCAAGGCTAGATTTATGGCCTAGGATGTGATATATTCTGGAGAAGGTTCCGTGTGCACTTGAGAAAAAGGTGAAGTTGATTGTTTTGGGGTGAAATGTCCTATAGATATCAATTAGGTCTAGCTGGTCCATTGTGTCATTTAAGGTTTGTGTTTCCTTGTTAATTTTCTGTTTAGTTGATCTATCCATAGTTGTGAGTGGGGTATTAAAGTCTCCCACTGTTATAGTGTTACTATTAATTTCCTCTTTCATACTCGTTAGCATTTGCCTTACATATTGTGGTGCTCCTATGTTGGGTGCATATATATTTATAATTGTTATATCTTCTTGGATTGTTCCTTTCATCATTATGTAGTGTCCTTCCTTGTCTCTTTTCACAGCCTTTTATTTTAAAGTCTATTTTATCTGATATGAGTATTGCGACTCCTGCTTTCTTTTGGTCTCTGTTTGTGTGAAATATTTTTTTCCAGCCCTTCACTTTTAGTCTGTATGTGTCCCTTGTTTTGAGATGGGTTTCTTTTTTTTAACCTCCATGTCTCCCCATTCACAATACAGACCAGGTAAAGGGCCTGCCTGGGCTGAGGTGTATATGGGGTGGATTTACTCTGCCTCCTCTTTCTATACAGTCAGTGTAAGAACACAGCCTGTGGTAAGAATCGGGAGGCCTTGAGGTGGGTTTCTTGTAGACAGCATATATGGGGGTCTTGTTTTTGTATTCATTCAGCCAGTCTTTGTCTTTTGGTTGGGGCATTCAACCCATTTACATTTAAGGTAATTATTGATAGGTATGGTCCCGTTGCCATTTACTTTGTTGTTTTGGGTTCACGTTTATACGGCCTTTCTGCATTTCCTGTCTAGAGAAGATCCTTTAGCATTTGTTGAAGAGCTGGTTTCGTGGTGCTGAATTCTCTCAGCTTTTGCTTATCTGTAAAGCTTTTGAATTCTCCTTCATATCTGAATGAGATCCTTTCTGGGTACAGTAATCTAGGTTGTAGGTTATTCTCTTTCATTACTTTAAGTATGTCCTGCCATTCCCTTCTGGCCTGAAGGGTTTCTGTTGATAGATCAGCTGTTATCCTTATGGGAATCCCTTTGTGTCATTTGTTGTTTCTCCCTTGCTGCTTTTAATATTTGTTCTTTGTGTTTGATCTTTGTTAATTTGACTAATATGTGTCTTGGGGTGTTTCGCCTTGGGTTTATCCTGTTTGGGACTGTCTGGGTTTCTTGGACCTGTGTAACTATTTCCTTCCGCATTTTAGGGAAGTTTTCAGCTATTATCTCCTCAAGTATTTTCTCATGGCCTTTCTTTTTGTCTTCTTCTTCTGGGACTCCTATGATTCGAATGGTGGGGTGTTCACATTGTCCCAGAGGTCCCTGAGGTTGTCCTCATTTCTTTTGATTCTTTTTTCTTTTTTCCTCTCTGCCTCATTTATTTCCACCATTTTATCTTCTACCTCATTTATCCTATCTTCTGTCTCCGTTATTCTACTGTTGGTTCCCTCCAGAGTGTTTTTGATCTCATTTATTGTGTTATTCATTTTTAATTGACTCTTTTTTATTTCTTCTAGGTCCTTATTAAACATTTCTTGCATCTTCTCAATCTTTGTCTCCAGGCTATTTATCTGTAACTCCATTTTGTTTTCAAGATTTTGGATCATTTTTATTATCATTATTCTAAATTCTTTTTCAGGTAGATTCTCTATCTCCTCCTCTTTTGTTTGACTTGGTGGGCATTTTTCATGTTCCTTTACCTGTTGGGTATCTCTCTGCCTTGTCATCTTGTTTAGATTGCTGTGTCTGGAGTGGGCTTTCTGTATTCTGGTGGTCTGTGGTTCCTTTTTATTGTGGAGGTTTCACCCAGTGGGTGGGGTTGAACGATTGGCTTGTCAAGGTTTCCTGGTTAGGGAAGCTTGTGTCGGTGTTCTGGTGCATGGAACTGGATTTCTTCTCTCTAGAGTGCAATGGAGTGTCCAGTAATGAGTTTTGAGATGGGTCTATGTATTAGCTGTGACTTTGGGCAGCCTGTGTGTTGATGCTCAGGGCTATGTTCCTGCGTTGCTGGAGAATTTGCGTGGTATGTCTTGCTCTGGAACTTATTGGCTCTTGGGTGGTGGATGGTTTCGGTGTAGGTATGGAGGCTTTTGGATGGTCTCTTATTACTTAATGTTCCGTGTCGTCAGAAGCATTCTGGTGTTCTCAGGTTTTGGGCTTAAGTCTCCTGCCTCTGGATTTCAGTTTTATTCTTCTAGTAGTCTCAAGACTTCTCCAGCTATACAGCACTGATAATAAAACTTCTAGGTTAATGGTGAAAAGATTCTCCACCGTGAGAGACACCCAGAGAGGTTCACAGAGTTACATGAAGAAGAGGAGAGGGAGGAGGGAGATAGAGATGAGCAGGAGGAGAAAAAGGGGGACTCAAGAGGAGAGAGACAGATCTATGCAGTTCTCTATTCCCAAGGTGTTCTCCGTAGCCCAGAGATTCACAGAATTGGATTGGGAAGAGAAGGGGAAAGGAGGAAACAGAGATGTTCTGAGGTAGAAAACAGAGAGTCAAAAGTGGGAGAGAGTAACAACACCCTCCTGAGTAAAAATGGGAACTGAATATTGGATTCTTAAATGTCCAAAATTGATATCAAAAACTAAAAAACAAAGATTAAAAACCTAGAGTAGAGGTTAGACTCTTAAAAATACAATATTAAAAACAAAAACACAAAAATTTTAGAAATATATGTGAAGTTCAGTTTAAAAATAGGGCTTCTCCCTTTATTTTTTTTTGCAAGGTTATAGTGAAATGAAAATGAAAATTAAGGAGTAACAGAAGAGTAATAGAAGACTTTAAAAGAAAATAAGAGAAAAAGAATAAAACAAAAAAAAATTTTTTTCCTAATTAAAAAAAATAGTAAAAATATATGAAAATGAAATTTAAGGAGTAATGGGGGAGTATTAGGGAATTTTAAAAGAAAATAAAAGAGAAAAAAATTAAAAGAAAAAAATTTTTTTTAATAAAAAAAAAAGTAAAAATATATCTAGGAATTTCTCTGGACCTGTTGCCGTCAGTGTGGGTTCGGTTCAGTTTCAGATAGCTCCTTGTTCCAGCTTACACTTCTTGATATCTATAGGCCCCTTCTGGTGTAATCGGTGTTACCTACAGGGATTTTAATCTGTTGCACCGGTCCCTTCTGAAGCAGTTCCCTTTGTTTATTTGGCTTCTGTTTGCCGGTCTCTTCAGTGTCTAATTTCCTCCCTGACACAGGCGGGCGGAGGTGGTCTCTTGTTTAGGTTCGCTTGTTCAGTCGTGCTGTGGGGAGAGAGGTGTGCTCCTTTCGAAGATGATGGGCTGCTTTTCTGGGCGCCTGATGTCTTCTGCTAGCGGTCAGAAGTTGTTTTGTGAAGTTTGCTCAGCGTTCAAATGTTCTTTTGATGAATTTGTTGGGGAGAAAGTGGTCTCCCCGTCCTATTCCTCCGCCATCTTGGCTCCTCCTTCCATTTTTATTTCTGACTCTGGCAGTCCTGACGCTCCACTGAGCAGGAAAAGGACTAGGTACACTAAGGGCAGGAGTCTGCATTAAGCAGCGAAGACATCTAATTGGGATGGGAGTCTGTTTTTGTGCTGGTGATGTTGAGAAGAACCATTTCACTGGAGTAGTGAGACCAAACCCTGAGTGCTCGGCGAGTGAGTGGGCCAGTGATTGTGCGCTGCCGCCTTGGAGTTAATGTCGGGAATATGAGCGTGGAGAGCTGCAGCAGCAGGGGAAGGGATGAGGAGAGAGGTAGGGCTTGTGTGTCTTCTTTACAGAAATGTCTATTCGGATCCTCTACTGCTTTTTAATCAGATTTTTTTTTTTTTTGCTGTTGAGTTGTATGATTTCTTTACATATTTTGAATTTTGTTGTTGTTGTTGTGTTAGTCACTCAGTCATGTCCCACTCTTTGCAACCCCAGTGACTGTAGTCCACTAGTCTTCTCTGTCCATGGAATTCTCCAGGCAAGAATACTGGAGTGGGTAACCATTTCCTTCTCTAGGAGAATTTCCCAACCCAGATATCAAACCTGGGTCTCCTGCATTGTGGGCAGATTCTTTACTATCTGAGTCACCAGGGAAGCCCCACATATTCCGGATATTAGCCCCTTATCAGACATAGGCTTTGCAAATATTTTTCCCAGACAATAAGCTGCCTTGTCATTTTGTGGAAGGCTTTGTTTGCTGTGCATAGACTTTTTAGTTTGGCATATTCCCACGGTTTATTTTTGTTTTTGTTGTGTTTGCTTTTGGTGTGAAATCCAAAAATTCATCTCCAAGACTTACATCAAGGAGCTTACCACCTATGTTATCATCTAGAAGTTGTATGGTTTCTGGTCTTATGGCTAAGTCTTTAATCCATTTTGAATTAACTTTTGTGGGGGTATAAGAGAATGTTCCAGTTTCATTTTGTTGCATGTGGCTGTCCAATTTTCCCAAACCATTTATTGAAGACACTGTTCTTTCTCTCATTTTATATTCTTGGCACCTTTCTTATAAATTAATTGACCGTAAATGTGTGGGTTTATTTCTGTCCCATTGATCTGTATGTCTGTTTTTATACCACAATCAAGTTAGTTAACACATCCATCACCACACAGAGTTACTTTGTGTGTGTGTGCTTGTGAATGTGGTGAGAACACTTGAGTTAATTTTTGTATATGGTGTGAAGTGTGGATCATGGTTTGTGTTTTCCTCCAAAACTTATTATACCTATTTGTTCCAGCAGTTTTTAAAAAAGACTTTCCTTTCCTGCATTGAAGCACTTTGCACCTTAGTCAAAAAATAGTTGTCCATATGTGTGCAAATCTGTTTCTGGACCCTCTGTTCTGTTTCATTGATATATGTGTCTCTACTTACATCAATACCATTCTGTCTGAATTATTGTAACTTTATAGTAAGTCCTAATATTACATAGTATAAATCCTCCAAGCTAATCCTTGCTTTGTGTATTCTAGTTCCTTTGCATAGCCATATAAACTTTTAACATTTCTGTTTCAGTTTTTAACAAAAGTTGACAAATAATTGGTTGAAGAGGTAGAAGACAAATGAGTAAAGTGATATAAAACCAACAACACTCAATCAAGTTGATTTAAATATTAGAGAACACTGAACCTATCAGTAGCTGAATATATATTCTTTTCTAGGGACACCTGAAACATTCTTCTAGATAGACCATATGTTGAAATCATACAGTGTGTGTTTTCTGACAACTGTGGAATTAAAATTGATCAAACAAAGGGCATCAAGAGAAAATGCATATATTTTTGAAGGCTAAATGAGAGCAGTAGTACAGGGAGCTATGTAAAGTGAGAAAAAAGTGTACATGCTGGACTTCCCTGGTGATCTAGTGGTTAATAGTCTGCTAGTCAAGGCAGGGGAGCGCGTTCATCTGACCCTGTGCGCCACAACTACTGAACCCTTGCTCTAGAGCCCGGGAGACACAACTTCTGAGCCTGTGAACCCCAACCACTGAAGCCTGTGTACTCTATAGCCTATGCTCTGCAACAAGAGAAACCACTGCAATGAAAAGCTCTTGCACCACAACTAGAGAGTAGCCCCCACTTTGCCACAACTAGAGAAAGCCCACACAGGAACAAAGACCCAGCACAAACATACATGCCACCTTCAAAAAGCAATAAAACACTAACTTCCCATTAAATAAGCAATTAAATAAGATAAACTTCAAATCCTAGACAAAATTATCATTTTTCCCCTTTTGATCACTTTATTTATTTTTATTGGAGTATATTTGCTTTGCAATGTTTTAGTTTCTGCTGTACAGCAAAGTGAATCAGCTATACACACTACTATGTATAAGTAGTTATATGATACTATAGAAAACTAATGAAAATTCATTTTTTAAAATGAAAGGCTCATATACAATGGGTGGCAGAAATTTATGAGTAGATATTTTTATTCTATACATTACACGTAAGTACGTATTTTAAAGGCATAGCCTATGGGGTATTATGGTAAAAATCCTAAAAGCATTTTCCTCTTTCCCCTATCCCCCCATGCTGACTCGGTCACCCTGAATGGGATTGTGTTTACAGGTGTCAGTGTCCTTTGAGGACGTGACTGTGGACTTCAGCAGAGAGGAGTGGCAGCATCTGGACTCTGCACAGAGGCGCCTGTACCAGGATGTGATGTTGGAAATCTACAGCCACCTCCTCTCACTGGGTAAGCCTAGCCAGAATGTGAATCTGCGAGGAACCTTATGGGTAAAGTGTTGTCCATTCAAGAAAACATGTTAATGTCTTAAACCGCACTGTCTCTGACTGTGACCTTATTTAGAAATAGGATCTTCCCAGAAGTAATCCAGCTAAAACAAGGTCACTAGTTGGGCCCTAAACCAATATGACTGGCACTCTTAGGAAAAAGAGAAGTGTAGACACAAACACAAACACTCAAGAGAGACCGTGCGGAGGCACTCAAGGAAAAGATGACCATGTGATTGGAGGGATCCATCTATAGGACAAGAGGTGCCTGAGGCCACCAGAATCGAGGAGGGAGGCATGGAACGTTTCCCTCCCTAGCACCTTCAGAAAGAGCATGACCTGGCTGACACCTTGATTTTGGACTTCCTGCCCCCAGAACCGCAGGACAAGAAATTCCTGTTGTTCTGAGCCACCCAGTTTGTGGTACTTTGTTAAATAGCCCTAGGAAACTGCAACTTTCTCTACTGGGAAGTGGAGTGATATTATAAGAAACACCTAAAAAGACATGGAAGTGGCTTTGAATTGGGCAGCAAGTAGAGGCTGGAAAGATTTGTAGGTACTTGATAGAAAAAGTCTAGATTGCCTCAAAGAAACCTGTGGTAGAAGTAGGAATGTTAAAGGTGTTTTTGGTGAGATCTCAGATGGTACAGTCCATGGGTCACAAAGATTTGGATACAAGTGAACACACACACACACTGCCAGATGGAAGATAGGCATATGTTGTAGGAAACTGGTATAAAGGTAAATCTTATAAAGTGGCAAAGAATTTGCCTGAATTTTGTTCTCTTTGGTGGAAAGAACTTGTAAGTGATGAACTGGGATATTTAACTGAGGAGATTTCTAAGCCAAGTATTAAAAGCGAGACTTGATTTGTCCTTAATGCTTATAGTAAAATGCTAGAGGAAAGAGAGAATTTGAAGAAGGAATTGTTAGTAAAAAGGAACTATAGCATGAAGATTTTGAAAATTTTCAGCCTATCCATATGGCAAAAAGCGAGATGTACTCTGGAAAGGGCACCGAGTGTGTGGCTGTAGAACCAGTTGCTAAAATGATTAGACATGTGACTTGTAGATCCAGTCAGCCATCTCAGCAGAAACACTGCCAGCTTGGGATGAACAGGGCAGAGGCAGGAAAAAGGAAGGAAGGAAGGCTGGGTTTCTGGGATTCTCCAGCCAGGAAACAGGCCAGTAAAGAAAGCTATTTGGCTGTGAATATCTTTTAAGAAAAGCGATGAGTGACCCTCCAAATGGTTCAGAAGCCAGCAGAGCTCTCACTGCCACCACAGGCCCAGAGAGCATAGCCTAGGAAGATGCAGGGTGACAAGCTGTCACCTCTTTGCTTCCAGAAGGTGAGCCACCCAATTGATTCCAGGGCTAAGAGGGCAAGGCCACCACCCAGGGTTGAGGGTGTAAGGTCACCACATAGGATCTGAGGTCACATCTCTTAACAGTGACATGCTCTGTTGAACTCTATCTTCAGCTTTCCCTTATGGTACTTGTTGACTATCAGTTGTGTTCCAGTATTTAGCTTTCGGTCTTCCCTGGTGGCTCAGATGGTAAAGAATCTGCCTGCAATGCAGGAACCTGGCATTAGATCCCAGGGTTGGGAAGATTACCCTGGAGAAGGGAATGGTTACCAACTTCAGGATTCTTGCCTGGAGAATTCCGTGGACAGAGGAACCTGTCAGGTCCATGGGGTCTCAAAGAGCCAGACCCAACTGAGCGACTAACACTTTTGCTTCCTTTTATTTAGCCTTACACCAAGCCCTGGTGGCTCAGTTGTAAAGAACCCACCTGCCAAGCAGGAGATGCAGATTCTATCCCTGGGTGGGGAAGATCCCCTAGAGTAGGAAGTGGCAAACCCACTCCAGTGTTCTTGCCTGGGAAATCCCATGGATAAAGGAGCCTGGCGGGCTACAGTCCGTGGGCACAGAGTCAGACATGATTTAGCAACTAAACAACAACAATATTTAGATTACATGGAGTTTACTGCCCACTTTGGGCACATTCTCAAGCAATTAAACTCTGGGAAGACCCAGTCTCAGTGCTCCAAGGGTGGCTCCTGGCCTCACACCATCCATAGGCTGAGCCTCCATCAGAAGAACTTGGGCCCCTTACAAGCAGCACTGGAAGTCAGGTCTACCATTTGCCACATTTTCTGTCAGCACTGCCTTCTTCTGTGTTCACTCACCATTACTGAGGGAATCCTGGGTAAGTTTTATTTTCCTCCACTAACTAAAATTCTTAAATTCTGTGAGTAAATTGAGACTTCATAGGAAACCAAAAGTTGTTTCTCAGAGGGAGAGCAGAGGATGGCAGAGCTTAACTCCAAAATCCTAGGACTTGTGCTATGATTCATCTCAGGGGAACTGCCAAAGGCTCCATCCCTGTGTCGCTGACGCTTCAAGCACTACTGGATCTGATGGGTCATGTGACCCAAGTGGCAGGGTAGCTTGTATGGCTGTCTGGACGTGTCACACAGGGCCTTCTCCTATTCTGATCTCCACTCAAAATGGCAACTTTTTGAATCACCTAGTAAATAGGCCAGAGTAGCTCATCCAGATGAGGACTGTGTTGCCTTTGATGTCCAAAAAGGCCCTAGGTGTTGGCCCTCTTTTTACTTATAGAAAAGCCAGATGCAAAACTTATTCTTCAAGAGGTTAGAAGGAGTATCTCCACAAGCCCCCCACCACTGAACCCCTAGAAATCTCACTGAGATAGAAAGCCCCTAAATTTATTTTCAGATTCATTTCCCATCTCCTGACACACAGATGTCTTATCCATATGTCTAGAGTAATTTCTCACTCTTGTCCACTAAGTCTAATCAGCATAATATCCATGTAATGGACCAGTGTGGGGTTCCTAGGTGGCGCTGGTGGTGAAGAACCTGCCTGCTAGTGCAAGAGATGTAAGGGATATGGGTTCGATCCCTGGGTTGGGAAGATCCCCTGGAGGAGGTCACAGCAACCCATTCCAGTATTCTTACCTGGAGAATCCCATGGACAGAGGAGCTTGGCAGGCTATAGTCCATGGGGTCTCAAAGAGTCGGATATAACAAGCGACTGAGCACACAGACATGTGATGTGATGTCTTGTGGAAGGGAAAATTGCCCAAGATCCCTACATGTTAAATTATGACATAGGACTGGAGAGTTGAGCTACCTCTGAGGCAGGACAGTGCAGGTATATAGCTGGCCTTGCCAATGGAAAGAAAACTGCTTTTGCTGGTCTTTGCTAACAGTACTGTTTTTAAGAAAGGCATTTGCCAGATAAATATATACATGCCGAGTATCAAAGGATGTGTTCATTTGGTCAAGCAGCAAAACTGTATCTGGTATAGCAGCTGCTGTTGGAGACACTACCTGGTTAAGTTTATGATAATCCACTGTCCTTCTCCAAGATCCATCTGTCTTCTACACAGGCCAAATAGGCATGTTGAATGTAGTGGAATCACCATCCTTGCATCTTTCAAGTCCTTGATGATAACGCTAACCTTTGCAATCCCTCAGGAAAGCAATACTGCTTTTGGTTTACTGTTTTCCTAGATGGAGACAGTTCTAATGGCTTCCACTTGGTATTTTCCACCACAAGAGGCCTCACTCCATAGGTCAGGAGACCAACATGAGGATACTGCCAGTTGCTGAGTATTTTAATTATGCATTCCTATACCAGAGAAAATAACCACAAGATGGGTTTAGGAATCCACTGAGCTCACTGTGTGATGGACCTGAGCTAAAACTCCATTGATCACTTCACTTTTATAAGCCCCTACTCTGTCTAGTGAGCTTCAGTAATGTTTTGGGTCTTTTGGAATTAGTGTCAGATCAGAGCCAGTGTCCTGTCTGGTAATATCTGGAAAGCCTCATTACTTTTTTCCCCAATGCAGAGGTACCCTGGTAAAGGGCTATAGGTCCTTTTAGGAAAAGTTGGGAGAAATATTAGTGGTGTAAATTTTTGGCAGTGTCATGTGTTCGTTCCTCCAAGGTCCCAGCCTCTCCTTCATTCAGAAGTGTTCATTCTCAGTGTATAAACTGACTCAAGTCTGAGAGTTGATTGAGGAGCTGGGACTCTGTGTTTATATGTTTCAAGTTAGACTTCTTTTCACTTGACCTAGAACTCTTTTCCTTGTACAGATCAAGTAAGATTTTAGTAGATTGCCCACTTATTTGTTTCCTATGGAAATCATGATCAACTAGCCAAACTCACAAGTCTCTGTGAATCAGACTGACTACCTTTTTGACAGCACAGAAGGTTTGGTTCATCCCTATCTAATATATATTAAAGACATGTACACTTTTTTTCCTGTTTGGTAGTAGGATAGCATAAGAGAAAGAAGTTTAAATCTCTTACTGGCCACTTGTTGTATGAATAACTAAGCCACTTACTAGCTGTGTGATTGGAATTTTACCTCTCCAAGGCTCAGCTTCCTTGACTGCTACAGGGAATAAGAGGAGAGTTGGTTTGAAGATTAAATGGATTAATTCATCTAAAGTGCCCAGGGCAGTGTCTGGTGTATAGTAAATACTCAATATTCTTTTATTTTTTTTGCTGTTAATTTGTTTATATGCATGTCTGTGAGCAGGTGAACCACTCTGAAACAGGTGTTATATTTAATGCTATCCCCCCATTCTCATATAGTGTTAGAAGGAGAGAGGTATAGACATATAACACATAAATATATGGGTGTGTAGCATAGTTTCTTAAATATCTGAAAACTGTCCTTTGCAAATGTTCATACACTGTTTCTGCCCTGCTTTTCTTAGACTGTCCTAACTCTGCTGGCTTCAAAGAACGTTATCTCTTAAATAATGAAACACCAAGGTAAAGATTTGGGCTTCCCAGGTGGTGCTAGTGGTAAAGAACCCACCTTCCAGTGCAGGAGATGTAAGAGACCCAGGGGTTTGATCCCTGGGTTGGGAAGATCCCCTGAAGGAGGGTATGGCAACCCACTCCAGTATTCTTGCCTGGAGAATCCCATGGACAGAAGAGCCTGGTGGGCTACAGTCCATGAGGTCGCAAAGGGTTGGACATGACTGAAGTGACCTAGCATACACACACAAGGTAAAGGTTTGTTTTGAAAGATGTTTGAAGTCTAATGAGTTGTAGCATGAATTAAAACAGTATTATAAAAATTTCTACTCTTATTTGTGAATTGGACTGTTCTGATTACTACTCTGACCCTGTGCTAACCACATCCACCTTGTATTTGGCAATCCAGTGCCTCCATTTGGCCCATGCCACACCAGGTTTGAAGTTCCCTTGTGGCTCAGCTGGTAAAGAATCTGCTTGTAATGGGAGAGACCTGGGTTCAATCCCTGGGTTGGGAAGATCCCCTGGAAAAGGGAACGGCTACCCACTATAGTATTCTGGCCTGGAGAATTCCATGGACTATATAGTTCATGGGGTCACAAAGAGTCGGACATGACTGAGCAACTTTCACTTCACTTCATTTCACTTCACTTCACCCCAGGTTCCAATTACTCCCACTGCAATTAGGTTTTCCAGTTCAGTGGCAGCAGTTCCCACTGAAATTTCTGACGTACAGTGAAGAACAATCATAGATTATCAGGGGCCCCCTAACAAATTTATTTGTCACAGTTGTCATGACTGGTGTGTCTCTGGACCATCCTGGTGTGAGTGAGCACATGTTTCATGATAAATCTACTCTTAACATTCCAATCTCCCTAAGCCTTCAGATACCTTTCTCTGTAGTACACCAAAGCAGTCCTGGAATTCCAGCTGCATTTATGTGGGCTGCAATTTGGTTCGTGTTCCAGCCAACCATCCAAATATACTCTTTGTACCCTTCCTAACCCCTCAAGTGGCAACATGAAATTCAGAATCTGCTTAGTGTGCACATATTAAAAATTTCAGTCTGATCCAACTTTGTTCCTTCCATTATCCCACACATATCACCCAGATTTCTGTCCTTATAAATTGGACAAATCATGCAATCATTTTGGAGTATCTCATATCTCCTCCTGGGTCACACTTTGTACCTTACCCTTTGGGCCTTTGTTGTTGTCACTAAGTCATATCCAACTCTTTTCAACCCCATGAACTGCAGCATGCCAGGGATCCCTGTCCTTCACTGTCTCCTGGAGTCTGCTCAAACTCATGTCCATTGAGTTGGTGATGCCATCCAACAATCTCCTCCTCCATCGCCTCCTTCTCCTCCTGCCCTCAATCTTTCCCAGCATCAGAGTCTATTCCAATGAGTCAGCTCTTTGCATCAGGTGGCCTAAGTACAGGAGCTTGAGCTTCAGCATCAGTCCTTCCAATGAATATTCAGGATTGATTTTTTTCTTTTTTTAGGATTGACTGGTTTGATCTCCTTGAGTTGGGGCTTGGTGAACTTAAGTTTAGTTATAGGTCTAGAAGCAAAGACAGGTGGTGTCGTAGGTCCTGAGGGGAATCAACAGTGCCTTACAAGGCAAGTCCCTCAGGGGAGGCCATTGCAGGCTCCTCAGGCAGACAGGGGTTTAACTTCTCAGTTGAAGGTGGAAGGGCTGCTTCTACTGGCAAAGACTCATCAAAATTTAGAGGTTCAGTGTCCTCATATGTTCCCATTCCACTTTTCAGGATCCTGTTCCTTCCTCATCAATGCCTTCCTTTAACAGCAGACACCCTGTGAGGTTGGGGATTCAATTTATGTTGTAATTTAGCCACTCACAGGTTGAGACTCTGGGTTTGGTTTTCAGTAAGCTCAGCTCTGCAGCTCCAGAAGCTAACAGTTATTTTCAGGACAGGCAGAAATTTTTAGGTCATTCATGTTATGCTTGATCTGGAAAATCAGACCCCTGAGCTCATCCTTTTCTTTCCCCACTTTGTCCAGTGCAATTAGGAGCAACCAGACAATCTTACTATACTTGTAAGTTTGACAAAATTTCCAAGTGTCAAATACAAGGTCATCCAGAACCTCACCTCTTATGAGCATTCAATTAGGAGTATCCAATGTTGATAGTTTGCATATCTCTTTTTTTTTAATTTTTTAATTAATTTTATTTTTTTTCCATTTATTTTCATTAGTTGGAGGCTAATTACTTTACAGTATTGTAGTGGTTTTTGCCATACACTGACATGAATCAGCCATGGATTTACATGTATTCCCCATCCCAATCCCCCCTCCCACTTCCCTCTCCACCGGATCCCTCTGGATAGTTTGCATATCTCTTTTGTCCTGTCACACCTCTCTCCTTACTACTGGAAATAGTCATTAGTGCTTTTGAATTTAATCAGAATAAAGAATCAATTCCAGAAATCCCATAACCAATTCAGAAAACTCATACTTGAGATTCTGTTCCTCAAGAGCAGGGTCCCCAACCCCCAGGCCATGGATTGGTACTGGTCCGTGGCCTGCTGTTAAAAACTGGGCCACAGAGCAAGAGGTGAGAGGCAGCGAACAAGCGAAGCTTTATCTGTCTTTATAGCTGCTCCTCATTGCTGGCATTACCACCTGAGCACCACCTCCTGTCAGATTCTCATAAGAGCGCAAATCCTAGTGCGCTTGAATCATCACAAAACTATCCCCCCACCCCCATCCGTGGAAAAAATGTCTTCCACGAAACCAGTCCCTGGTGCCAAAAGGGTTGGGGACCACTACTCTAGAGTCACCCTTAGTATCAAACTCTGTATTATGGTTCTCCAGAGAAATGGAACCAATAGGATATAGGTATATACATATAGAGAGAATACACACACTTGTGCATGCATGTGTGTACATAAAGACAAAGTAGGGGAGAGAGATTTATTTTAAGGAACCAGTCCACCCAGTTGTGGGGACTGGCAAGTCTGAAGGGCAGACATGGTTGAGTGACTTTCACTTCACTGCTGAAACAAGCACTAAGACATACTCTTCTTTATTTCCATTGTGATATAGCAGGCCACAGTTTTCCCTTGGTAGTCAGGATCAACCACCCCAGCCAGCACGGTAACTCACTTCTTTGCCTGTTGATTCAGAGACATGAAAAGACCAAGATGTCCAGGTGGCAGACTTATCTTCCAGTTTAATAGAATCAGTGTTGTGTCTCTTGGTAGAAGTATTCCTCCCTTTGGAACTAAGGCATGTGGAACAGCAGAGCATAAGATCGCCAGTACAGGAAACAATTTTTGCTAATGGGCCACTAGGAGTGATAGTAAGTGGTGCCACTCCTGGCCCAGGGCTGAGGGGATGGGGCTACCATCTTGGTGGGCTTGGAGGACAGAGCATTGAACCAGTGAGGATTATTGTCAAGCTGCGGCTCAACTGGTAAAGAATCTGCCTGCAATGCAGGAGACCTGGGTTCAATCCCTAGGTTTGGAAGATCCCTTGGAGAATGGAAAGGCTACCCACTCCAGTATTCTGGCCTGGAGAATTCCATGGACTGTATGGTCCATGGGGTTGCAATGAGTCAGACACGACTCAGTGACTTTCGCTTTCACTTAAAACCTAATGGAATTTGCCCTGCTCGGTTTCAGACTTGCTTGAGACCTGCCATACCTTTCTAAATTCTAATTTCTCCCTTTTGGAATGGGAGTATCTGTCCTATGCCTGTGGCACCATTGTGTTTGGAATATTTTAGAAACAGATAACGTATCTGCTTTCATAGATATGCATGGAGAGGAATTTTGTCCCGGAATGACTCATACACAAGCCTTACCCATAAGATTCAGATGATTTAGATGATGAGATCTGAGACTCTGGGTTGATGTTTAGATGAGATTTTAGACCTAAGAGTTGATGCTGGGATAATTAAGACTTTGGGGGATATTGGTATGGGGTTAATGTATTTATATATGTGAAAGATGTGAATTTGGGGGAATCAAGGGGCATGTTCTTATTTGGTTGAATAGTGCCCCCTCAAAAAAAGATGTCAAAATCTTAACCCCCAGTACCTGAAAATGTGCCTTTATTTGAAAGTAGTATCTTTACAGAGGGGATCAAATTAAAATTAGGTCATTGGGGTGGGCCCTAACCTGAGTGGTATCGTTACTTTTGTTTTTAAAAAAAGGGAGATTTGGGCACAGAAATAGGCACACATAGAGGAAAGACAGTAAGAAGACACACAGGGAGAAGATAGCTGTGGGACTGGATTAAAATACATTTACAAGCCAAGGAACACCAGAGATTTTGGCAGACAGAAGAAGCTAGAAGGTGCAAGGAAGGATTCTCCCCTATATCTGCTGGAGTGAGCATGACACTGCTAACCCCTTGATTTCAGAATTCTAGCCTCCAGAAATGTCAGATAATACATTTCTGTTGTTTAAAGTCACCGGGGTTTTGGTACTTTCTTTCTTTTTTTTTTTAAGTTCTATCAGTTTATTGCTACCAACCCACCTCCCTCCACCCTCATGCCCTCATGCTCAGTCATGTAACCCCATGGACTGCAGCCCGCCAGGCTCCTCTGTCCATGGACTTTTCCAGGCAAGAATACTGGAGTGGGTTGCCATTTCTTTCTCCAGGGAGTTTTTGGTACTTTCTTACAGAAGCCCCAGGGAACTAACACAGAACCTCAGTGAGGTTGTTTCCATTCTCAGCTGCTAAGTGCTCTGGGACATCTGAAGTGTGTGATGGTGTCATCCTTGATTTGCCTGAGATTCTTTGGTCCCTTTGCCCATTCATGCTTATTACTCTTTTTCCAATGAAATGTTACTTTTCCAAGGAACACATGGAAAGCAATTAGCTGGACCCCATTTTCTATCATTTCCTGTTAACAGGGTATGAAGTTCCCAAACCAGAGGTCATATTCAAGTTGGAGCAAGGAGAGGAGCCTTGGGCACTGAAGGAAAAAACCCTACATCACAGCTGCTCAGGTGAGTGTGATCCTGGCAGAAGGGAGACATGGAAATACTTGAGACCAATACCTTTAAAATGCTGTGATTGCTGCCCTTCTTGAAGGTTCAAAACTTTAGAAACTCCTTGACCTCTGAGGTACCGAACTGCTCTTCCCTGTATTTCCCTTACTGCTATCAACTGTCTTCTTGGCTTAGCTTCCCTCCAGGAGAATTGCTACAGTACCTATACTCTGGATCATATGCCAGATTTCCTCACTATGGATCTGGCTTTCTTGGATGTTTTCTCCTTCCATCATATTTTTATGCTTTAGTACTGAAACCCCACTCCCAAGGTCTTAGATCCTTATTGTATACATTCAGGTTTTAATGGATCTGCCTTCTTTGAAGATCAGTTGGTTGCCTCACTCCTGTTCTACCTGGTTCCCTTTCAGCTTCTTTTCTCTCTTGTTTTCATCTTCTTACTCCAAGATATCAACAAACTGTCATCTACAACCAGCCCCACCTCCTTTTCTCTTCGTAGATATTGCTTTCAGATTCCTTACTTCTCTTCACCTCCCCTAATCTCCATGCCTGTCTTCCATCTTCTCACTTTATGGTCCCTGTCACCTAGCATTTTCTTTTAAAATCAACTTTATTAAGGTATAATTTACATACCATAATAGGTATCCATTTTAAGTGTAGAGTTTGGTGAGTTTTGACAAAGGTACACACTGGTATAAGCACCACCCCAGTTGTGATACTCCATCACACAAAAATGCACCTTCATGCCCCTTGTAGTTAATACTCAACACCACTTCGGCCCCAGGCAACCACTGAGTTACTTTTTGTCACTATAGACTAGATTTGCCTTTACTAGGGTTGCATATAAATGGAATCATTCCATATGTACCTTTTTGGGTCTGGCTTTATTTGTTCAGCATAATGATTTTGCAATTCATTCATGTTGTTGAGTATATCACTAGTTTGTTTCTTTTAAATAGTGGATACTATTCCATGGTATGACTATTAAATAGTTCCTTTTAAATAGTGAATACTGTTCCATTATAATTTTTTTATCTCTATGCCTGTTAATGACAAGTGGTCATTATTTGGTTATTAGGACTAAAGTTGCAGTAAACATTCTGATTTGTCTTTGTGTGAACATATGTTTACATTTTTCTTGGGTAAATGCCTAGGGTTAGCGTTGCTCTTATATTATAATCAGTGTTTGCTTACCTTTCTTATAATTTCATAGAATTGCCGAACTGTCTTCCAAAATGGCTTTACATTCCCAACAGCAATACATGAGAAATTCTATTGCCCCAAATCCTTGCCTATACTTGTTATCATCAGTCTCTTTAAACTTTGCTATTAGAATGGATATGTAATGGTATCTTATGAATGTAAGCAGCATTTCTCTGATGAGTAATAATGTTAAGTATCTTCATGTGCTTATTATCATTTGTACATTTTTTGTGAAGTGTCTATTGAAATATCTTTCCCATTTGGTGGGGGGGGTGGTTGTGTGTCCTCTTCTTATTGAGGTATTAGAGTTTTTTATATTTGCTCGATACAAGTTCTAAGCCAGATATATGTACTGCCAATATTTTGTTGCAATCTGTACCTTACAGTTTTATTCTTACTGGTGCCTATCAAAGGAAAAAAATTTTAATTTTTATAGAGTCTAGTTTATCATCTTTAAAAAAGGTTTTAGTATTTTTTATCATCTATTTAATAAATCTTTGCCTACTGCAAGGTCCTTGCTCCTTGGAAGAAAAGCTATGACAAACCTAGACAGCATATTAAAAAGCAGAGACATTATTTTGCCAACAAAGGTCCATATACTCAAAGCTATGGTTTTTCCAGTAGTTATGTATGGATTTGAGAGTTGGACCATAAAGAAGGCTGAGTGCCATGATGCTTTTGAACTGTGATATTGAAGAAGACTCTTGAGAGTCCCTTGGACTGCAAGGAGATCAAACCAGTCAATCCTAAAAGAAATCAATCCTATATATTCATTGGAAGGACTGATGCTGAAGCTGAAGCTCCAGTACTTTGGCCACCTGATGTGAAGAGCTGACTCATTAGGAAAGACCCTGATATTGGGAAAGATTGAAGGCAGGAGGAGAAGGGGATGACAGAGGACAAGATGGTTGGATGGCATCACTCACTCAATGGACATGAATTTGAGCAAGCTCCAGGAGATGGTGAAGGACAGGGAAGCCTGGCGTGCTGCAGTCCCTGGGGTCGCAAAGTCTAACACGACTGAGCGACTGAACAACATTGCAAGGTCACAAAGATATTCTCATATTTTCTTCTATGCAGTTTATCATTTTAGCTTTTTAAGTTTAGGTCTATGATCCATTTTTGTGTTTAATGTAAGGGTTGATGTTCATTTTTTTCAATACGACATTCAGTTGTTCCAGAACCATTTGTTGAGGAGACTTTTTTCCCACTGAATTTCCTAGGCACAGTTATTAAAAATCAATTGATTTCACATATGTGAACCTATTTCTGGACTTTCTGTTCTGTTTAATTGAGCTGTTCAACTCAGCTCAACTTGTGCTTGTACTCAGCCATGTCTCACTCTTTGTGACCCCATGGGCTACAGGACTGTAGCCTGCCAGGCTCCTCTGCCCATGGCGTTTTCCAAGCAAGAATACTGGAGTGGGTTGCCATTTCCTCCTCTAGGAGATCTTTTTGACCCAGGGGTTGAACTCAAGTTTCTTGTGTCTCCTGCACCGAGAGGCAGATTCTTTACCACTGAGCCATTTCTATTTTAAAATGAAGGTTTTATTATTATTCAGGTATGGTGAGGCCAACATATCTGGAGACAACTGCCATTGAAAATAGTTTGTAACAGCTTCCAAGAGGAAAAGGCATACCACACCATGCAGAGTCACACCAGGGAGCACTAAAGTCAATCAGGAGGTAGAAGTTGTAGGGGAAAAGCATGGGCAACAGCCTTTATTATGATTTTCATAGGAAAGGATGGGTGAGGTAGAATAAGCAGGCTGGAAAGGTTTAGAGTTAGCTAGTTTGAGTAATTTCAGTGGACTCTGGGGTGTAGTGTAGAGACTATCCTTAGTTGCCTGGTACCCAGCCTGAGGTGATTAGGGCAGGGGTCTAGTGGCTCAACCTGTGAGATCTTGAAAAAGGAGATAGTTGGTGGATATGGGCTCTGGATTTGTTGGTTTGCATATAGTAGGTATACTTACAGGGAAGTCACTTGCTGTCTCTAGGAAATAACTAGGTCTGGGAGAGGCAGTCTCTCCAGGATCAGCTAGGCGTCAGATGCTAGAGCATCAAGAATACAGAAAATAAGAAAATATAGTTAACACACTGTCCTTTTGGCAGACCCCTATTTTAATTGTTGTTGTTCATTCACTCAGTCATATCCAACTCTTTGCTACCCCACAGACTGCAGCACGTCAAGCTTCCTTGTCCTCCACCATACTTTATTACTATAGCTTTTATAATGAGTCTTGCAGTCAGGTAGAGTAAGTTCTCCAGGTTGACTTTTTTAAAAAATTACTTTGACTCTTCTAGGTCATTTGCATTTGCATATAAATTTTATAATCAGTTTTTAATTTTTTGGAAAAAAACTTGCTGGGATTTGGTTTGGCATGAATTCTAAGATCAGTTTTAAGAGAATTGACATCTTAACAATATTGAGCCTTCTAATCTGTGAATATAGCAACTTTCTACATATATTTAGATCTTTGATTTCTTTCAGCAATGTTTTATAATTTTCATATAAAAGTTTTATGTATCCTTCATTAAATTTACCCCTAGGCATTTAATGTTTTTGATACTATTATAAATAGCATTTTAAAATGTTTTCAGATTATTTATTGCTAGTATAAATTGCTAGAGATTTATTTTTGTACATTGACTTTATATCCTGAGGCATTAATTTATTTATTTACTTTTGGCTGTGTGGGGTCTTCGTTGCTACTCGCAGGCTTCTTGTAGCTGTCGCTTCTTTTGTTGTGGCGCACAGGCTCTAGAGTGTTCGGGCTTCAGTAGTTTCAGTGTGTGGGCTCAGTAGTTGCAAGTCGTGTGCTCTAGGGTGCAGGCTCAGTAGTTGTGGCACACAGGCTTCATTGCCCCATGGCTTGTGGGATCTTAGTTCCTTATGGGAGTGAACCTGTGTCTCCTGCACTAGCAGTCATTTCTAAATCCACCTATTAATTCTCTTATAGATTCCTTGGGGTTTTTCATGTAAGTAAGCATCACTTTAAGGGCACTTTTACTTCTTCCTTTCTAATCTCATGCTTTTATTTCTTTTCCTTTCCTTATTTCACAGTCAAAGACCTTTATTTAGCTCAATGTTGAATAGAAGTGGTGAGCGTGGACATGCTTGCCTTGTTCTGATATTTGAGGCAAAAAAAATGTACCATTAAGTATGATGTTAGCTGTAACTTTTTGAAGCTGCCCTTTATCAGGCTATGTAAGTTCCTTTCTAATCCTAGAATTTTTAAGAGGTTTTTTCCTTATTATCGTTATTTGTTGGATTTTATCAAGTGCTTTTTCTTCATCTTATTAGAGCGATCATATGAGTTATTTGCTTTTATTTTGTTAATATGTGTATTTATTTTTTATTTCAATAAATAAACAATTGAAATTTTTTATTTCAATAAATAATTTTAAATTGACCTTACATTTTTGAGATAAATACTAGTTGATTATGATTTATTATCCTTATTATTATATTGTTGGATTCTATTTACTGATATTTAAAAAAATATTTGCACTTTTCATGGGTGATATTGGTTTGTAGTTTTCTCTTTTTTTGCAGTATCTTTGTCGGGTTTGGGTATTAGGGTTATGATGGCCATAAAGAAATGAGTTGTGAAGTGTTCCCTTCTCTATTATCTGAAATAGTTTGTGGAAGATTTTTACTTCTTTTTTACTGTTTCATGAAATTCACCAGTGAAACGATCAGCCCTCAAATTTTCTTGATGGGAAAGTTTTAGTAACAAATTTACCAGTGAACTCATCTGGGTCTCAAGTTTTCTTTATGGGACTATCATTTCAAATTCAGTTTCTTTACTAGATCTAGGGATATTCGTATTTCTTCTTGCTTTGATAATTTTTCTTTCAGGAAGTTTGTGCATTTTATCTAAGTGGTCAATATTTAACATTTAATTGTCTCATAATATTCCTGTATTATCATTTTACTTATTTAAATATTTATTTATTTAACAGAAGGAAAAACGGAATACATATTCATAATTGGAGACTTTGACATTCCTATCTCAGTAACTGATTTTTGTCTGTTTACAGACAAAAGAATCTGTAAAGATTTGAACATGATATACCAGTATGACCTAATTGACATACATAGTTCTCTACATCCCACAACTGTAGAATACACATTCTTTTCAAGTGCATGTGGCCCACTAACAAAAATAGACTGTATTTTGGGACATAAAACTAATGGTAACAAATTTCAAAGGGTTGGAATCATGCATTATATGTTCTGTAATTACTATTGAAATAAATCAAATCTCTGAACAGAGAGATAATTAGAACATACCTGAATGTTTTGAAAGTAAGCAACATATATACAAATAGCCCATAAGTCAAAGAAAAATCCATAATAGAATTAGGAAATATTTTGAGCAGAATGATAGTGAAAGTATGACACATCAGAACGTGTGGGATGAAGTACCACCCAGATAGAAATTTATTGCTTTAGATCAAGAGAAAATCCTGAGCTCATCTCTTCCCATTTGTTGTTCAGTCACTAAGTCGTGTTCGACTCTTTGCAACCCCATGGACTTCAGCACACCAGACTTTACTGTCCCCTTCTCCTCCTGTCTTCAATCTTTCCCAGCATCAGGTGGTCTTTTCCAGTGAGTCAGCTCTTCACATCAGGTGGCCATAGTATTGGCGCTTCAGCTTTAGCATCAGTCCTTCCAATGAATATTCAGGATTGATTTCCTTTAGGATTTCCTTTAGGATTGGTTTGCTCTCCTTGCAGTCCAAGGAATTCTCAAGCACCTTCTCCAGCACCATCAATTCTTCAGCACTCAGCCTTCTTTATGGGCCAGTTCTCACATCCATACATGACTACTGGAAAAACCATGCTTTGACTATGCAGACCTTGTCAGCAAAGTGATGTCTCTGCTTTTTAATATGCTGTCTAGGTTTGTCATAGCTTTTCTTCCAAGGAGTGTGTGTCTTTTAATTTCATGGCTGCAGTCACCATCCTCAGTGATTTTGGAGCCCAAGAAAATAAAATCTGCCATTTTTCCATTTTCCCCCATCTGTTTGCAATGCAGGAGACCCTGGTTCGATCCCTGGGTGTGGAAAATCCCTGGAGAAGGGAATGACTACCCACTCCAGTATCCTTGCCTGGAGAATTCCATGGGCTACAGTACATGGGGTTGTAAAGAGCAGACATGACTGAGTGACTAACACTTTCTCTTCCTATGAACACACCTAAACTATAACTACATAGAGAACAACTATCTCTGAAAATGACATGAAGACTAGCAGAACAAATTTTCCACATCTAAGGATATAAAGAAAAGTCCACATTGAGATATGTAGGAGGGGCAGAGACACAGTCTATTCAGAACCCACACACCCAGTGTGACAGCCTGCAAGCAAGAGGGATATCATAACTGCAGAGGTCCCCCTTGAAGAGCAAGGGGTTCGAATCCCATGTTGGGCCTCTCAGCCCAGAATACCTGCCCTAGGAAAATGAATCCCTACAACATCTGGCTTTGAAAACCAGTGGCACTTACATCTGGGAGAGCTGGATGATTGTCAGAAACTAAGATTTTACTCTTGATGAGCTCACATACAGACTTTCTCTCTCTGAGTCCCAAAGGCAGCAGCTTGGAAGTGCCTGGGCTATATGAGAATGAGATTCATTGACTAGTTTTAGAGCATGTGCCAGAGGGGCAAGGATCTGGTGAAACTTTCTCTAGGGACAGAAGTGCTAGTGGGCACCATTTTTTCACTCTCCTTCTACCTAGCTGGCCTGGTGCTGGCAGGTACCATTTCTGTCACTCTCCACTCTCCACCAGCCTCACTAATACCATGCATCCAGTTTTCCTCTGAAGACACATCACACTGCACCCAGTGAGCTGCCTTGTCTGGCCCTAGTGCCCCCTGAAAAGTGGCTCCTGCTCCAGGGGGCCAATCCATCCACCAGCATTCTCACACCAATTATGGCCCAACCACCATAGGTGGGTACATGCAGGCCACACAGGGGATACCCCTGGAGCACCTGTTTCTGGTGACCAGGGGTAATTGCACCACTGAATATTAAGAAAATATCATGACCAACTTTATGCTAACAAATTTGATAACTGAGATGAAATGGACACAGTCCTAGAAAAACAAAAATTACAAGAAATGTCAAAAACAGAGAAGTTTTAGCGATCTTTTTATCCATTAAAGAACTTTAACCTCTAATTTAAAACCTCTCCTCATTGGTGAATCCTTCCTGTCATTTAAAGAATCCAAGTATTGTACAAGTTATTTTTTATTAAGAGTACTTTAAAAAAAATTTTGGGCTGTGCTGGGTCTTCATTGTGGCATGTGGGCTTTCTCTAGTTGTGGTGTGTTGGCTCTCTGTAAGTTGCCCCGTGGTTTGTGGAATTGGAATCTTGAATGTGGAATTGGAATCTTAGTTCCCTATTCAGGGATCAAACCCATGCCCCCTGAATTTAAAGGTGGATTCTTAACTACTGGACCACCAGGGAAGTTCTTTTGGATAACAACAAAAACAAAAAAATAACATTTTATACCTCATTTCATAGTAAGTTGAACTATATTAGAGTAAAAAAAATATATTCTTCTCCAAAAGATATCATTAAGAAAGTGAATAGGCAAGCCACAAACTGGGAGAAGATATTTACAGTACCTAGATTTGAGAAATGACTTGCATTCAGAATATATAAAGAACTTGTAGAAGTCAAAAAGAAAAAGGCAGACAACCCAGTAGAAAAAGAAATGGGTAAAAGACTTGAACAGGTACTTTTAGAAAGAGGTATCTGCATGATAGTTGTGTATATGAAAAGGTTGAACATCATTATTAATCAGGGGAATGTAAGTTAAAACCACAATCAGACAACCCTACACACATAAATAAAACAGAACAATGGCTAAAATGTAAAAGACTGACAATATCAAGTGTTATCAAGATTTTGGAGCAACTGGAATTTATATGCATTGATGGTAGTAATGTAAATTCTTTCAGTCAATTTGGGAAACTGGCAGTATGTACTAATGCTAAATGTATAGCTATTCTGTATCTCAGGAATGTCACTTCTAGGCATTTATTTAAGAGAAGTGGTATGGACCTAACAGAAGCAGAAGATATTAAGAAGAGGTGGCAAGAATACACAGAAGAACTATACAAAAAAAGATCTTCATGACCCAAATAACCATGATGGTGTGATCACTCACCTAGAGCCAGACATCCTGGAATGCAAAGTCAAGTGGGCCTTAGGAAGCATCACTACAAACAAAGCTACTGGAGGCAATGGAATTCCAGTTCAACTATTTCAGATCCTAAAAGATGATGCTGTGAAAGTGCTGCACTCAATATGTCAACAAATTTGGAAAACTCAGCAGTGGCCACAGGACTGGAAAAGGTCAACTTCATTCCAATCCCAAAGAAAGGCAATGCCAAAGAATGTTAAAACTACTGCACAATTGCACTCATCTCACACACTAGCAAAGTAATGCTCAAAATCCTTCGAGCTAGACTTCAACAGTATGTGAACCATGAACTTCCAGATGTTCAAGGTGGATTTAGAAAAGGCAGAGGAACTAGAGATCAAATTGCCAACATCCACTGGATCATCAAAAAAGCAAGAGAGTTCCAGAAAAAACATCTGCTTTGTTGACTATCCCAAAGCCTTTGACTGTGTGAATCACAACAACTGTGGAAAATTCTTAAAGAGATCGGAATACCAGATCACCTTACTTGCCTCCTGAGAAATCTGTATGCAGGTCAAGAAGCACCAGTTAGAACTGGACATGGAACAACAGACTGGATCCAAATCAGGAAAGGAATATGTCAAGGTTGTATATTGTCACCCTGCTTATTTAACTTATATGTAGAATACATCATGTGAAATGCCAGGCTGGATGAAGCACAGGCTGGAATCAAGATTGCCAGGAGAAATATCAATAACCTCAGATATGCAGATGACACCACCCTTATGGCGGAAAGTGAAGAAGAACTAAAGACCCTCTTGATGAAAGTGAAAGAGGAGAGTGAAAAAGTTTGATTAAAACTCAACATTAAAAAAACTAAGATCATGGCATCCGGTCCCATCACTTCATGGCAAATAGATGGGGAAACAATGGAAACAGTGAGAGACTATTTTGGGGGGGCTCCAGAATCACTGCAGATGGTGACTGCAGCCATAAAATTAAAAGATGTTTGCTCCTTGGAAGAAAAGCTGTGACCAACCTAGACAGCGTATTAAAAAGCAGAGACATAGTCTGTTCTGTACATCTGTATCTCTTTTTCTGTTTTGCATATAGGGTTATCACTACCATCTTTCTAAATTCCATATATATGTGTTAGTATACTGTAATGGTCTTTATCTTTCTGGCTTACTTCACTCTGTATAATGGGCTCCAGATGTACAGAACAGACTTTTGGACTCTGTGGGAGAAGGCGAGGGTTGGATGTTTTGAGAGAACAGCATTGAAACACGTATATTATCTAGGGTGAAACAGATCACCAGCCCAGGTTGGATGCGCGAGACAAGTGCTCGGGCCTGATGCACTGGGAAGACCCAGAGGGATCGGGTAGAGAGGGAGGTGGGAGGGGGCATCGGGATGGGGAATACATGTAAATCCATGGCTGATTCATGTCAATGTATGACAAAAACCACTACAATATTGTAAAGTAATTAGCCTCCAACTAATAAAAATAAATGAAAAAAAAAAGAAGTGGAGAACAAAATAAAACAAGACAAAAAAAAAAAAAGCAGAGACATTACTTTGCCAACAGAGCTCTGTCTAGTCAACCCTATGGTTTTTCCAGTAGTCATGTAAGGATGTGAGTGTTGGACTATAAAGAAAGCTGAGCACCAAAGAATTGATCTTTTTGAACTGTGGTATTGAAGAAGACTCTTGTAAGTCCCTTGGATTGCAAGGAGATCAAACCAGTCAATCCTAAAGGAAATCAGTCCTGAATATTCATTGGAAGGACTGATGCTGAAGCTGAAACTCCCAATACTTTGGCCACCTGATATGAAGAACTGACTCACTGGAAAAGACCCTGATGCTAGGAAAGATTGAAAGTGGGCAGAGAAGGGGACAGCAGAGGATGAGATGGTTTGATGGCATCACTGACTCGATGGACATGAGTTTGAGTAAGCTCCGGGAGTTGGTGATGGACAGGGAGGCCTGGCATGCTGCAGTCCATGGGACTGCAAAGAGTCGGACACGACTGAGCGACTAAACTGAACTGAACTGAGCACATACATCCACTAAAATAAATGTACAGGAATGTTCGTATCAGCATTATCATAATTGTCAAAAACATGATGCTGTTAAAGTGCTGCACTCAATATGTCAGCAAACTTGGGAAATTCAGCATTGGCCACAGGACTGGAAAAGGTGTTTTCATTCCAATCCCAAAAAAGGGCAATGCCAAAGAATGTTCAAACCACTGTACAGTTGGACTCATTTCACATGCTAGCAAGGTTATGCTCAAAATCCTTCAAGCTAGGCTTCAACAGTACATGAATAGAGAACTTCCAGATGTACAAGCTGGGTTTCAAAGAGGCAGAGGAACCAGAGATCAAATTACCAACATTCGTTGGATCATAGAGAAAGCAAGGGAATTCCAGAAAAACATCTGCTTCATTGACTGCACTAAAGCCATTGACTATGGATCACAACAAACTGTGGAAAATTCTTAAAGAGATGGGAATACCAGACCACCTTACTTGTCTCTTGAGAGATCTGTGTGTAGGTCAAGAAGCAATGGTTAGAACCAGACATGGGACAATGAACTGGTTCAAAATTAGGAAAGGAGTATAACAAGGCTGTATATTGTCACCCTGTTTATCTAACTTATATGTAGAGTACATTATGCAAAATGCCAACCTGGATGAATCACAAGTTGGAATCAAGATTGCTGGGAGAAATATCAACAATCTCAGATATGCAGATGATACCACTCTAATGGTAGATGGTGAAGAGGAACTAAAGAGCCTCTTGATGAACGTGAAAGAGGAGAGTGAAAAAGCTGACTTGAAATGCAGCATTAAAAAAAAAAAAACTAAGAGCATGACATCTGGTCCCATCACTTCATGGCAAATAGAAGGGGAAAAATTAGAAACAGTGACAGATTTTATTTTCTTGATATCCAAAATCACTGTGGATGGTGACTGCAGCCACAAAATTAAAGGACACTTGCTCCTTAGAAGAAAACCTATGACAAACCTAGGCAGAGTATTAAAACAGAGAGACATTATTTTGCTGACAAAGGTTCATATAGTCAAAGCTATGGTCCAGTAGTCATGTATGGATGTGAGAGTTGGAACATAAAGAAGGCTGAGCAATGAAGAATTAATGCTTTTGAATTATGCTGGAGAAGACTCTTGAGCATCCCCTGGACTGCAAGGAGATCAACCAGTCAATCCTAAAGGAGATCAGTCCTGAATATTCATTGGAAGAGTGTTGCTGAAGCTGGAGCTCCAATACTTTGGCCACCTGATGTGAAGAGCCAACTCATTGGAAAAGACCCTGATGCTGGAAAAGATTGAAGGCAAGAGGAGAAGTGGGCAGCAGAGGATGAGATGGTTAGACAGCATCACTGCCTCAACGGACATGAATTTGAGGAAACTCTGGAAGATAGTGGAACACAGAGGAACCTGATGTGCTATGGTCCATGGAGTTACAAAGAGTCGGGCACAACCTACCGACTGAACAGCAACAGCAAAACCATTTAATTAAGCACACAGATATTTTTAAATGACACAAAAGATAAAAGCAGGAGTGGAGGAAGAGGATATTAACCTTTCCTTTTATTTGAGAATAAACTGGACTTTTGTGAGCCATTTTATTGAGTGGCAGTGAGAATGCTAGCTTGCATGCTCAGCTCTTTCTAAACAGATGACTCTCCATTTCTGTACGGTTCACTGAATCTGTGGGCTCAGTAAAGGGCTCAGGAAGCTTTTCACTGCAGAAGCAAATGTTTATGATGAATATTGGTACTGGTGATCTAACTGTTGTCCAATACAGCAATGGGTTAGAAGTTATGTTTTATTTACAACTTAGACATTTTATATACATTTAAGTGTTTAATAAAGTGAAAAGTAAAACCACGTCTGAAATCTAGCCTAGGAATCCAGGGGTTAGTAACTTCCAAATAAATTAAAGCCAAATATATGAGAATACAATGCAACTTAAGAATAAGAGGATGAGATTTTTGGACTGGACATATATTGAGAGTACAGTATCTAACTGACTAACAGGGGAAAACTGGATTTGATGACTCCGAGCATTCTCAATATCTAAAAACTCTTGCTGATGAGATAGTGTACAGTTCTTCCATTTTTCAGTTATTATTGAGAATATAATATGTCTCATGAACTGTATTGGTAATGGAAAATCTGTGATTCACTCTTGGCAAGAATAGTGTATTAATTGTGTTAGTTCACACAGTGTTAATTCACAGTAATAAAGACAGCATTAGATATAATGACTTAAGTATAGAATTTTATTTCTTACATATAAAGTCTCTAATATCACAGGCCATTGGAAAACCTAGCTGCTTCTGCTTATTCATGAATCCATTACTCAGCTCCACCATCTCTTGAATTTTTGTGGCATCTGCATGTTTGAATCCATGTTGCTCTCAAATCCAGGTTTTAGTAAGCATGAAGGTAAAAGGTATAGAGAAAATATGCCTACTGTTTCAATGCTTTGGTTTGAAGGTGGCACCCAACGTTTTCTCTCATATTCTGTGGAGAACATTGTCACCTGGTCACAATTTTCAAAGGAGGCTGAGAAATGTCATATGACTGGGCAGCCATATTCCTGGTTACTAATCCATTAATGCAAAAGAATGGTGAAACAGATTGTAGTGGTCAGCTTTCATTCTACCACAGATGGCTTTTCATCACTCTCATTTTGTACTTCTTATTAAATATATTTAATTTTATTTCCAAGGAAACAGTTACACTTGGATGGAGAGTTGGAGTATAGACATCCATTTATTGTTTGTATGGGTCAAAATGGCTATGACCACAGTATTTTTCCTATAGACATGAATAAATTAATTTTTTAGTTTTATTGAGGTATAATTGACATACAGCATTGTATAAGTTTAAGGTGTACAGCATAATAACTTGACATACATATATTGTGAAATGATTGCCACAGTAAGTTTAGTTAACATCATATTATATAGATACAAAAATGAAAAGGAAAAGATTTTCTTTGTGATGAGAACTTGTAGGATCTACTCTCTTAGCAAACTTAACTATTTTTATCACATTAATTTGATATTGATGGTGATAAGCAAGAAGCAGTGAGATTAGTGAGAATTTAGAATGGAAAGCTAATGAGGACTTAGACTCGGAGTTACCCATTCAAGCCTAGGCTCTCCACAGATGTTTCCCCTTAAAACCCTTCTCTGTTTAATCTTCAGTCCACCTTACTTGATATCCCCGCCAAAACAGAGCTAGATTGCTTATGTTGAACTCCAATCTCCAATACTGAATATATGTGTAATTATTCTGAACTTCACTTTCCTTATCTACAGTGGTGTATAAGATACTTCATAAGACTTTTGAAAGGACTAAATGAGTTGATATGTATATATTTTGTAGAACAATGCCTGTACCACCAAATAATGTAAGCGCTTAGCACGTAATAAGTGCTACTTATTTATTTTCTGTTATTGTCATGATTGTCATCCTCATCATCATCAGATTTACTGGTTTCTCTGTGACCAATTTGGATTAACCTAAGTGTACCTCTTAATCTTCTGCTATGTATTCTTTGTGTCATTTTACTTTTTTTCTCTTTTTAGATGGAAAGTTTGGGATTAAAACCTTACAAAAAAGAATTTCTGGAAAAGTTTCATTTCATGGTGAAATGGAAGGTGAAGATGCAAAAGATGATTCATTGTATTCCATTTTAGAAGTACTGTGGCAAGATGCTGAACAGATAAAAAGCTACCAGGAAAAGCAGAACAAACCTCTGAGTCATGCTGCTTTCACCAATAAGAAAATATTGAATACAGAGTGGGATTATGAATATAAAAACAGTGGAAAATTTATTCATCCAGGCCCAAATTGTATTCCTTCACAGAAAAGACCCCATAAATGTAACTCATTTGGGAAGAATTTAAAGCATAATTTAGATGTACATATTCATAGTGAAAGCAATGCAACAAAGAACTTTGATAAAATTATTGGACACAGTCAAGTTTTCACCCAGAGCTCTTCTTATACTAACCATGAAAATACACACACTGGAGTGAAATTCTGTGACAGCAATCAGTGTGGAAAAGTCTTCGGCTTCAAACAAGCACTCCGTCACAATCTGAAGTTTCCTGTTGGGGAGAAAGCAAATATGTGTACTGAACTTGGGAAGATCTTCACCCAGAGGTCACAACTCTTTGCACCTCAGAGAATTCATACTATGGATAAACCTCATGAACTTAGGAAATGTGTAAATGTTTTTACACAGAAGCCACTACTCAGTATTTATTTGAGAGTTCATAGAGATGAAAAGCTATATATATGTTCTGAGTGTGGAAAGGCATTCATCCAGAATTCAGAATTAATTATGCATGAGAAAATTCATACTAGAGAAAAACCCTATAAATGTCATGAATGTGGAAAATCATTTTTCCAAGTGTCATCTCTCCTAAGGCATCAGACAACTCATACTGGAGAAAAGCTTTATCAATGCAGTGAATGTGGGAAAGGCTTCTCCCTCAACTCAGCCCTAAATGTACATCAGAAAATTCATACTGGAGAGAGACACCATAAGTGCAGTGAGTGTGGGAAAGCCTTTACCCAAAAATCAACACTCAGAATGCATCAGAGAATTCACTCAGGAGAGAGATCCTACATATGTACCGAATGTGGTCAGGCCTTCATCCAAAAGGCGCACTTGATTGCACATCAAAGAATTCATACTGGAGAGAAGCCTTATGAATGCAATGACTGTGGGAAATCTTTCCCTTCTAAGTCACAACTCCAGATGCATAAGCGAATTCACACAGGAGAGAAACCCTACATATGCACTGACTGTGGTAAGGCCTTTACCAACAGGTCAAATCTGAATACTCACCAGAAATCTCACACTGGAGAGAAGTCTTATATATGTGCTGAATGTGGGAAAGCCTTCACGGATAGGTCAAATTTCAATAAACACCAGACTATTCATACTCGAGAGAAACCCTTTGTTTGTGCTGATTGTGGGAGGGCCTTCATCCAGAAGTCAGAGTTACTTACACATCAGAGAATCCATACTACAGAGAAGCCTTATAAATGTTCTGACTGTGACAAATCCTTCTCAAAGAAACCACACCTCAAAGTACATCAGCGAATTCACACAGGAGAGAAACCATATATATGTGCAGAATGTGGGAAAGCTTTCACAGACAGATCAAATTTCAATAAACACCAGACAATTCATACTGGAGATAAACCCTATAAATGTAGTGACTGTGGAAAAGGCTTCACTCAGAAATCAGTTCTGAGTATGCATCGCAATATTCATACATGAAAGTAACCCTGTTTCTTGAAAATGAGAAAGCCTTATCACAGAAATCAGGTCTAAGTGTGTATTATAAAATTTAACCAAGACAGATCATATATTGAATGCATTGCATAATAAAAAGAATTTGTCAGGCTCTTTCACCTGAGATGAGAAAAATTATTCAGAAGAGACCCTCTAAGAATGCATTGAATGATGAGGAATTTCCATATTTGCACAGCCTCACAAAATATAATTGAATTCATACTGGGGAAAATGTTATCAGTTTGAGAGATTAGGAAAAGCCTTCCTGTAGAAAGTATTATAAGGCAAATTATTACCAAATTCTTTATAGATTATGAAAAATTATATAAATGACAGTAATGTTTATTGTGTTGTATTAAGCAATTTAAAGTGACAACAAAATGAAAGGTAGGGCAACAAAATAATATATTTGATGTGTAGACCTGCTCTCAGATCTGTTTGTAGCAAAACACATTGCACAATGGGAGGAATAATTGAGTTGAAATTCTTTTTTTTATTTAATGTATTTGTGTCTATCAAATATGTTTGCTACTGAATATTTTGCTCATGTGAATCCACAGTTTTAAATTCATTAAGGTTTTATACATACACTCGTCTGCTGATATAATTTTACACAAACACATAAATATAATCATGTCATATATGTTGATTTCCATGACATCATATTTCTATCTTCCTTCATTGTGGTACAATGCAAAAATAACCACAGCTCTCTCCCATCCTTTTATGCACCCCTGTTTTTAATATTACTGTTGCTTCTCTTATTAAGAGGCAGAGCTCTCTCTCTACTCCTTGACTCTGAGTTTGGCCATGTGAATTGCTTGGGCCAATATACATTAACAAAGAGATTCAAGAAGATGCTGGAGAGGTGTGAAAAGCCTGCCTTGAGACTTACCCTTTCTTGCCGCTCTTTGGAATTCTGAGACCTTCATGTGAAGAAGCTCAGATTACTAAGGGATGTGAAACCACATGGAACAGAGATGAACCAACCCAGATGAAGCCCCTTAGACCAAATGCCAGATGTGGGAGTAAGGCCTTCTTCAACCTCCAGCCCCAGCCATGCCAGGCCACACCAGAAGAGCCATACTAGTCATCCCAACCAACCTGGAGAATTATGAGATAGATAAAATGATTATTGTTTTAAGCTACTAAGTTTGGTGTAGTCTGTTACACAGCAAATGCTGAGTAATACATAAAAGTGTACACCTACTGGGGGTGTTGTATCAAAATATAAAACATGTGGCATCAACATTGGGCCTGGGCAGCAGGTGGAGACTGGAAAAGCAATGAGGAAAACTGTTAAGAAAGTCTGCAGAAGATGGCAGTCCATGTTGTCTAACGAGGGAAAAAATAACAAAACAGCTACCATACTCTGTGGAAAGATAGAGAATATACCAAATGAACTTGTGGATCGGGCTAAAGAGATTTCCAACAGAATGTTGAAGTATCTGTTTGCTTCTTTTAGCTGCATATGATAAAATGCAGAAAGAAAAATATGAACTAAGTAAATAACTGTTCCATTTGCAATCAGAGTTCAGAAGAAACACCCAAAAAAACAGGACTTGGCTGAGTTGGAAAATAACTGTCTCACATCTCCAGTCTCTCCAGCCATCAAAATATTCTCAAGGTGAAAAAGTGACCTCCAGAGTAGAGATCAAATCATAGATGTGGCTCTAAGACCCTTTGATAAAGTGTGTAAAATATTTTAAGTTGGTGTTTGGGAGACCCTGTCAGCTAAGCTAAACATCTCCTAAAAACTTGTCAACAGTGTCCCAATAGCCTGACTCACTGTTCAAAGTAGAGAGGGGCCCATGTTAAAAAAAATTGTTGATGTTGCGTTTGGGACATATAGTAAATACAAACCAGACTCATAGAAAACTTGCAACATTTTTAACAGAGTTTTACTAACAAAACTACCTCCAGGTTGGACTTAAAAAGACTGGAAAAGTCCAAAGTGAAAAATGGACTCCCCTCTCTTAACTTCTGTGAACAGGAAGCAAGCTGTGAAAGTTACTCAGCTGCAAACATGGGCCATTTCTTATGGGAAAAGAAGGCCGTCTCAGAGAGAAGATCCAAGAACAGTGTACTAAAATGGACTGGGAAGCCATTCCCAGGCAGAACTATGACCTAAACAAGAAACATTTTTTGCCCCTGGAGCAGAGAGACCTGACAGTATTTGCTCTGTGGGATTTCAGAATTATTATTGAACAGTGATTGATAAATGCCTCTTTTTCCTTCCCTTTTTGAATGGAAGTATCTGTTACAGTTATCCTGTCCCTATCTCACTATTGTATTTATATCTATGTGTATGCACTTGTGTGAGTATGTGTGTGTTGGGTTTGGGAGGCGGTCATATAACTTGTCATTTAGTTCACAGGTCTCTGGATTAAAAAAACTGAGAATCTGCACCCAAGGAACCTCAACCATATCTGAATCTGATATAGAAGTCTTAGAGGTCTTGGAATGGGGGTGAATGTATTTTGCCTGGTGTGATAATGTAAATAATTTATTATCGGAAGAGAGACTGTGATAGAAAATACTACAATTTTCCATCCCTATATGTATGCCTATTTTCAGTCATTATTTTGCTTTGTGTTTCAGTTGGGATAATTTCTATTAACCTATCTTCAAGGTCACTGATTTTAACCTCTACCCTGGCTCTGTCAGATCTACTGATGAACCTATTGAAGGCAGTCTTTATCTCAGTTATGTTTTCTTTTTATTTCTAGATTGTCCATTTGAATTTGAAAGAGTTTTCATCTCTGCTGAAATTCCCCACATGTTCATACCTGTTGTTTACATTTTCCACTACCCTCTTTAACATACTAATCATTGTTATTTTAAACTCCTTGTTTGACAGTTTCAACAACTAGATCAACTGAACCTGGATCTGTTGATTGCTTTGTCTCTTGACAGTGGATTGTTTATTCTTGCTGTTTTGCATGTAATATTTGGCTGAATGCCAGATGTTATATGTAGGATAGTAGAAACTGAGGTGAATATTTAATTCCTGGGAGTAGACATGTTACTTTCCTTATAGGTCATTGGCATAGGGGAATTGAGGCCAGCTAGTCAGGATTTGTTCTGGTGTTTAGGTGTTGTTATTGCTCTCTTTACCTGCAATGTATCAATGACTTCAAACTTCTCTAGTGTTACCTTGTGCTTCCAGTAGGCACTGATTTTCCAGATAATTTATCTCAGTATTACTGCACCACCCTTGCCTTTAGGCCTTTCTTAATGTGCTTATACATGGAGAGTCTCTCTCTCTACCTCTTGCCTCTCCCTTAGTAGCAGACTTTTATTATTACCTGGGTCTTGGTGACCTGATAAGTGGGAGGGCAGGAGTTGTCTGGGGCCAGCCTCAGTCTTAGACAGGCCCTATATCCCTAGATCTTGGAAGGTGAAGCTTTTTCAGTGATCCTGCCCTTCCCATTAGTATTAATAGAAGGCTTTAAATGGTCTGAACCTAGGGAGGATTCCTGCCCTTTCCTTTTCCTTTCCTCTAGCTACAGTAGATCTTTAACTATGTCTTGGGGGCAACAAGGTTTGCTGCACTTCACCCAGTGGCTTAAGGTTTTTATTCTGTGAGGGAGTAGGGTCCCATCAGGGCTTTGGCCATTTCTGTATCAGCAGCTGTGCCCCTAAAGGCCTACACCACTGAGATAGGCTTTCTCCAGTCTCCCACCCTACCCCTGATGTTTCTTATGAGCAACCAGTGGAGGTCTATGGAGAAGAACCTGCAAGTGGGGGCCTATGTCCCCAGCTCTCAGAGCTCTGATATCCTCACACTATCCCACACTCAACTTTTAGAACTGTATTTAAGATTCTTGCTGAATTCTTACTTCTGGTGTGGTGGACCCATCTTCTTTCCTGCTCTGCCACAGATAACCCAGTGATAACTTCCTGCCTTCTCTGAGGCATTTGTCTTATATATCAAACTAATTTGTTCCCCTATGACATTAGCTCCCTGATGAATTCAAGGAAAGTTATGATTTTGTAGATTACCAGGATTTTTTCTAATTGTAAGAATGGGAGCTAAGCTCTTTCCAAGTGTCTGCATTCTATCCAGAATCCAGATGTCTGGATGGTCTCCTTTGGCCACTACTATCAGAATATATGCCCCCTTTCCACATGACTTTACCACTTTACCCAAGAGGTAGAGTCCATTTCTCCAGCCCTTGAAACTGGATTTGGTCATTTCTTTGGTCAACGGGATATTAGCAAATATGACACTAGCAGAGGCTTGAGAAGTACTTGCACATTGAGGTTTGCCCACTATTGCTGCTCTTTGAAATCCTGAGCCCAAGTGTGGAAAAGCCTGAGTTATGCTATGAGAGACCTTATGGAGCAGCAGTGGAGCAGAGATGCGCCATCCCAATTGAAGTACCCTAAACCGGCTAGATTTCACCTGCAAGATATGTGAATGAAGCCATTCTATCCATGTAACCATGGTCAAGCCAGCTGTGGTCAGCAGCCTCTGGGACGACCTTGTATCATGATCCCCACCTCCTGGTATCTACACCTTTGTATAATTCTGTTCCGATGAGTTTGCACCAGGCTAATGACTTGGTTCTAGTGAATAGAATAAGGCAGAGGTAATGGGATGTCACTTCCAAGATTAGGTTACAGAAAGACTGGGGCTTCCATTTTGGATGCTCTCACTCTCAGTTGGTTCACCTTAGGGGAAGCATGAGGCAGCTCTATGGAAAGACCCATGTGGGTGAGTTTGGGAGCATATTCTCCCAATCTGGTCTTCAAATATGACCATAGGCTTAGCTGACACTTTGACTGCAACTTCATGAAAGACCTTCAGCCAAAGGCACACTTCTGAGCCTTGCCTGAATTCCTGACCCACAGAAACCACAAGAGAGTAAATGTTTTAAGCTGCTGAATTTTAGGGCAATCTGTTTTTAGACTAGAAAAGGTCTGCCATCGACCCCACTGATCCCAGACAACTCACAGAATCATTGATTAAAATGTTTATTGTTTTAAGCCACTAAGTTTTGGGAGGCTTGTTACCCAGAAAAAGCTACCTAATACATTTATTATTTACTGACTTTCCTCCACTATTTATCCAGAACAGATAACAAATACTAATTAACTACTATGAACGCTTTCATGTTTTAATCTGTGCTCATATAAATTATATATAGATAAACATATGTTACATGCTTATAATCAGATAAAAGCTATATAAGGATTGTTTTCTTCTTTGACTTTCGAATATGGGATCATGTCACACAATTATCTCTGCTTGCTTTATTACTGAATAATAACTTTTTTGAATAATTGCATCATAGTTTGCAGGGTGGATATGCAATAACTTATTCAACTATTTGCATATTAAGATTTATTTATACACCCCTTTTTCAACTTAGCAATGCTGTTCAAAATATTAAGAGGCAGTTTTCATAATGGCTGTGTAGATAGGCTCAGGAACCAATGGCTAGGGTTTCAATCCTGACTCTACCAGTTACTAGCTCTGTGACCTTAAGCAAGTTAGTAATCTCTCTGTACTGATTTATTCAGCTGTAAAGGATATTCACAGTAGTACATATCTCATAGTTTCAACGTGAGATGAGTATAAACTTCCTAGGGCTATTATAATATAGTTCCACAAACTGAGTGGCTTCAACAGAAATGTATTGTGAGGCCAGAAGTCTGAAATCAAGGTGTCAGCAGGGCCACACTTCCTCTGAAGGCACTAGAGAAGGAATTGTTTCCTGCTTCTCTCCTAGCTTCTGATAGTCTCAAGTATTCTTTGACTTGTGGATGCATCACTCCAGTCACACAGCCATTTTCTTCCTGAGTGTCTCCACGTCGTGTTCCCTCTGCATGTCTGTCTCTGTGTCTAACTTTCCCTTTTTTATAAGAACACAGTCATACTGGATTAGGCCCACACTAATGACCTCATTTTAACTTGATTACTTCTGTAAAGACTCTATTATCAAGTGAGTTCACATTCTGAGGTACTGGCAGTTAGGACTTCAACATATATTTGCTGCTGCTACTGCTAAGTCACTTCAGTTGTGTCCAACTCTTTGCGTACCCTGTGGACTGTAGCCCACCAGGCTCCTCTGTCTACAGGATTCTCCAGACAAGAATACTGGAGTGGGTTGCCATTTCCTCCTCCAGGGGATCATCCCGACCCAGGGATCGAACCCGCGTTTTCTGCATTGCAGGTGGAATCTACTGCTGAGCCACTGGGGAAGCCCCTCAACATATCTTTGGGGGTACACAATTACTCAAAATAAATTAATGCATTTTTCTATATAAAGCGTGGGGAGTTCTTGATGAATACTAGATAGACACCACTTCCTGAGTCTGCCAAGGTCCCCCTACCATTCTCTATGCTTGGGCAAGATTTGAGGGCTTTATCTGTGGTGTCTTAGTCTCCAACTACCTAAAGTAAATGTTTAGAGTGACAGGAAAAGCAGGCCAAGGACCAAGGCTTGTTACCACATTTTGAGGGCCAGGCCAAGAAAGATTCATGTATAGAGGATAATGGGAAGGAGCAGCCAGAGAGAAGAAAACATACCAGATGAGAGAGTGACTCATAGACAACAGAGTGTTTCCAAGAAAGGTTTCAGTGGAGGAACTTTCCAGACTAAAGGTCAGTTCACATGAGGATGGAAAACTGGTTCTTGGATTTTGTGACAAGGAGGTCATTATTACCTGTGGTGTTATTTAGAAGTGAATTTAAGGAAAACAACTGAGCAAATTTGAAGGGATTTCTGAACTCAGGTGGTACTTGACCACAGAATTTTTCCAGTAGAAAAAAATATTAGGCTATTGGGCTGCATTACTCTATTGTTGTCTAGGTTATACTTAGAAATGTGTTTTCAAGAGTCCTTTGTGATTCCAAGTTAGAGTCAGCCAAAAGTAGAAATTGCATGAGATTTGGGAGGTCAAAATGAAGGAGCAACCATTACTCCAAAAGTTTGAGATTAGATTCAGAGAAGGACAAATGCAGAGATACCTAGGTCTTAACATTTCTTCACTCTTCCACTCTGTATTCAGCCCTTTCTATCTCCCAGCCAGGGCTTCTCTGGTAGCTCAGCTGGTAAAGAATCTGCCTGTAATGCAGAAGACGCCAGGTTCAATCCCTGGGTTGGGAAGATTCCCTGGAGAAGGGAACGGCTACCCACTCCAGTATTCTGGCCTGGAGAACTTCATGGACCAGTCGAGTCCATGGTCTGGCAAAAAGTCAGACAAGACTGAGCAACTTTCACTTGTCTCCCAGCCCTGCTGACCTACAGTGGCCTTCGGCCTGCCGGTCAATGCTTTCCTGCAGCCCACAAAGGCAACAGCTCTTCATAGACTTCTTCATCAGCTCCCCTTTCACAGTCTTACTTAAGCAGCTGAATGTGCCTGGCTTCTCAGATTTTCTTGCAAGCACTGACTTATCCACCCATGCCAGTGTTTCAAAAACACTGGTTTAGTGACTTCTCTAATCTTCCAGCTTCCCCTTCCATACCTTTACTTCCCCAGCTACTCCCACAATTGTGCATGATCTAATTCACATTTTAAAATTCCTTATTTCATTATACTCATAATTAATCCACTTCCCCAAATGAACCCTGATTGTTAATGTTACACTTTTTTTTTCCTGAGAACTTGGTAAGCATCACTCTTCTAAAATTGAGTGGTGCCATTGAGAAGTCTTAGATTAACCTGCTATTTTTCTTGTATGTTTCTGCCATGTGATTCTTTTTTTATGCTTGAAGTTAAGGATCTTTAGAAGTGTGTGCCTTAGTCTTGATTTTTGTAAACTGATTTTGACTGGGTTATAGTCAGCTGTTCCAATCATGATTCATGGCTTTTATTTCAGGGAATTGTTTTGCTTAACTTTTTAATCTGGTCTATCTTTTCTTCATGGACATCAGTTGTGCATATGTAATGTGTCTTTGTCATCTTCATCCATTTCATACTGCTCTACATTCATTTCATATCATTGTTCTTTTTGGTTGTTTATGGTTGGCTCTTCTCCATGAATCTCTCATGTTTCTTAATGTCTAGGCATTAATAGCCAGTGTGCTCAGATTTATTTACATTTCAGGACAATGAAGATAGACGATGTCTCCCTCCCTGGAGACATTCACAGAGATTTACTTACATTCTAGGGTAATAAAGATCATGGCTCTCTTCCTAAGAGGATGGGCAATAAATCAATATAACAATATTGTGTTTTCCCTACATTTTAATTATGTCAATTTTCAATCATGTACAAACATCAAAAGAACAGTACAATTAACACATAACTTTCATCTAGATTCAACAGTGTATACATAAATTTTTTCCTGAGTAACTGATGGCAAATTACAGACATTAGAACATTATACTCAAATAATTGAGCATCCATATCCTAAAAATAAGGACATTCACCCCCATACATAGATTATCATTATCAATCTAGTTCTCATATGATATCAAATATGATATTGCATATCCAGTCCATTTTCAAATTTCTCTCACTGTCTCCAAAATATATTTTACAACTTTATTGAGGTATAATAACATATAGTAAATGGAAATTATTTAAAGTGTACAATTTGGTGAGTTTTGGCGTATGTATGTACCATTAAAACCATCACTACAATAAAAACGATGAATATATCCATTACCCCTAACAATTTCCTTATGACCCTTTGACACCCATCTCTCCCTTCCTACACCCTCCCCCCCATCCACAGGCAACCACTGATCTGTTTTTCATTACAAATTAGTTTGAATTTTCTACAGTTTTATATATATGGAATCATATTGTAGGTATCCTTGTTTTGTTTGGCTTCTTTCAGCATAATTATTTTGTGATTCATTTTTGTTGTTACATGTGTCTATATTAATTACTTTTTACTGCTAAGTGGTATTTCATTGTATAGATATACCAAATTTGTTTATCCATTCATGTGTTGATAGAAATCCATGGTGTTTCTAGTTTTTGGCTGTTACAAATAAAAGTGATACGAACATTTGAATGCAAGTCTTTGTGTGGACATAGCTTTCATTTCTCTTGTGTGAATACCTGGGAATGAATAGTTTTGTTATATTTTGAGTGTGTATTTAGCTATTTAAGAAATTACTAAACTATTTTCCAAGGTGCCAAACCATTTTACATTCCCACCAGCAGTATGTAAGTGTTCAATTTGCTTCATATCTTTGCCCTCACTAGGTATAATTATTCCTTTTAAATTTTAGCCATTTTTGTGAGAATGATATGGTATCTCACTGTGGTTTCAACTTACATTTTCCTATAATGCTATGGAGCATCTTGTGCTTATTTACAATCTATATCATCTTGGTTGATGTATCTTTTATTTTGCCCAATTGTAAGAGCTCTTTATATATCCTAGATGTAAGTCCTTTGTTGGATATATATTTTGCAAATATTTGCTCCCAAGTTTGCCTTTTCATTTGAATAAAAGAAGAGTAAAAGTTTTTAATTTTAGTTAAGTCCAGTGTATTTATACTTTCGTTCATAGTCCATGCTTTTTGAGTCATTGTTAAGAAATTTTTGCAAATTTCAAAGTCACTAAGATTTTATCCTTTGCTTTCTTCTAGACATTTTATAATATTGGTTCTTACATGTAGTTCTGTCCATTTTTATTTAATTTTGTATATGGTCTTAAGAAAGGGTTTAGGTTCATTTTGTTTTGCATATGGCTGTCCAGTTGTTCCAGAACCATTTGTTTAAAAAAAAGTCATCCTCCCACCATTGAATTACCTTGTCATTTGTGTTAAAATCAATTGATTGGTTGTATTTCTGGAAATACTTCAATTCTTATTTATTTGGCTGCACCGGGTCATAGTTGTGGCATGCAGAATCTTTAGTTGTGGCATCCAAACTCTTAGTTGTGGCAAGTGTGAGCTAGTTCTCTGACTGTGGATCAAACCCAGTACCCTTGCATTGGGAGTGCGGAGTCTGAGCCACTGGACCACCAGGGAAGTCCCTCTGGAAGTACTTCAGTTCTGTGTTTCTGTTTGTCTGTCTTACTGCCAGTACCACTATTGGCACTGTAACTTCTGTATTATCATAACATCACTGATTACTGTAGCTTTATAATAAGTCTTGAAGTCAAATAGTATAAGTTCTTCAACTTTACTCTTTTCCACAATTGTTTAGGCATATGTGAGTCTTTTATATTTCCAAATGAATTTTGGAATCAGCTTGTCAGTTACTATAAAAAGTCTGATTGGGTTTTGATTGGGATTGAATCGAATCTATGGATCTATTTGGAAATAGTTGACATTTTAATAATACTGAGTGTTCAGATCCATGAACAGGATATATCTTTCCATTTATTTAGGTCTTCTTTCATTTCTCTCAGAAGTGTTTTCTAGTTTTTAGTATGCAAATTTTACACATTTTGTCAAATTTCATAAGTATTTCATATGTCTATATTATTTTAAATGATATTAGTTATTTTAAAGTTTCCAATAGTTATTTGCTAGGATAGAGAAATGCAGCTGACTTTTGCATGTTGATCTTGTATCCTATAACCTTGCAAAGCTCATTTATAAGTTCTAGTAGCTATTTTTGATCCTGTAAGCATTTATACATAGACAGTCATGTCATCTGTAAGAAATGGTAGTTTTGCTTCTTTCTTTCCATTTTATTTATTTCTTGTCTTATTGTACTCACTAGAACCTGCAGTACAATGTTGAATAGAAGTGACTAGAGTGGAAATATTTGCCTTTGTCTTGATCTTAATAAGAAAACAGTTTCAATCCCTGGGTTGGGAAGATCCCTTGGAGTAGGAAATGGCAACCCACTCCAGTATTCTCGCCTGTAATATTCTGTGGACAGAGGAGCCTGGCAGGTAAGAGGAGCCTGACGGGCTACAGTCCATGGGACTGCAAAGAGTCAGACAAAACTGATCACACACCCTGATGACCTATGTGGGATCTCTCACCTCACCTCAATACATAATGTAGTATTGGATTATAATACACTTTGCTATTCCCATCTATTGTTATGATTTATAATCCAATTCCATTGTGATCAGAGAAAATACTTTACCGTTATATATACATAGCCCTGCATCCATGTCCCCATCCCTTCACATACTCTACGCATCACTCCTGCCTTGTATTCCACCTGTGCCTCCCTTGTCTCCACCATCATTTGAAATCCACTGAGCCCCTCTCCTGCACAAGGTATGCTCCCTATGGGCTCCATACACAGCCCTCACAGTGTACACTGGTCCGTTTCTTTTCCTCCTCTCCCTGCTTGCATGCTAGAGTTCTCCACAATCCCATCTAATTCTGTAAAACATGGCCCTTCCCATCTCTCCATCGGTCAATCTGGCTCCACTCAGTCTCGCCCTGGAAGGGCGATAAGGGCGGTGCTCGGGTACACTGAGGTTATGGGAGTCTCAGCGGCTAATCCATTCTCGGGACTAAAAATGCTAAATTTGGGCTCTCTGCTCAGGTTGAACTAACTAAACAAGATATATATTCGCTCTTCATTCACACAACAGTTAAGCGTGAGTTACCTCCAAAATCTCTGTGGTGTGCGGGCCTTGTGGGGTGGTCTATGCGGTGGATGGGGTACGAGAGATGTAATCAGTGATGCTACAGTAATACAGAAGTTGCAGCAATGCCAGTAGTGGTACTGGCAGTAAGACAGAAAAATAGAATTGAAGTACTTCCAGAGGGACGTCTATGTGGAGGGCAGGGTGTTTGTAGAGGTTTCCCACATGCCCCGCCCACTACGGCTTCTTTTGGCCCATTATAGGTGAAAAGCGTGGGTCCAGAACACAACCTAAACTTGGGCTTCCTTTTGTGTGTGTCTTTCGAAGCGACGGCTATTTGCAGTTGTTGGCTTGCTGGCAGCGGGTCACCTCCCTTTTAGAAGTTCAAGCTTTGGACAGACCAAATGTTTGTTGTTCGTGTAAACTTGAGCACTTTGTCCTTATCCTCGCCATTTCTCAGCTTCTTCATTTATGACATAAGGATGAAGACGGTAGCTACATCATGACTGGTGCAGAGCATTTGGAGCTAGGCTCTGAGCATACTAAAGGGGTGTGATGGGTTTTCTAGGGCATCCTGATTAGTTAGGGATAGAAATATGCTGAGCCACCAGGAAAGGGGGCCTCCCTGGTGGTGCTGGTGGTAAAGAACCAGCCTGCCAATGCAGGAGATGTAAGAGACTTGGATTTGATCCCTGGGCGGGGAAGATCCCCTGGAGGAGGAAATGGCAATCCACTTCAGTATTTTTGCCTGGAGAATTCCATGGACAGAGAAGCCTGGCAGACTGCAGCCCATGGGGTCCCAAAGAGTTGGACACGGCTGAAGCGACTTAGCACACAGACATGTGCTAACAGAAATAACAACTATTAGCATTCTGCCCTTATGAGCTGGCACTGTGCTAAGTGCTTTACTTTCTTCAGCTCCTTTTCTCAGCCTAACACTGTACCAGGTGAGTACTATCATCATCTCCATTTTATCATTCCAAGCTGGGTGGTGCATGAAATACTTCCAGGTGCTGGGCCTCTCTGCTGACCTCTGCCCCTTCCTGTGTCCACAGCCACTTGCTTGTGATTCATCTGCTTTCCAAGTCCCCGTGGGATGTGGAGAGTTCCTGCTGCAGCTGAGAAGCGGGTGGCCTGACTGTGGGGACTGCACAAGAAGATCCCCATGAATTACAAGGTCAGTCAGACCTAGTGGTACTACCATGATACCTAAGGCCACAGTAGAAAGAACCCTCCCCGGCTGGACTCAGACCCACCACAGAGCAGTGTGTGGGTTTATACACACTGCACTTATATGGGTTATTTATATGGGTTATTTCACTTTCTGACCTCTCCTGGGCCCAGAAAATGGCGGCATGGAACACTCCCCCTAAAATTATATCAATTATTCCACTTTCTCATTTCCCATACCTAAACCTTCACAACTATATCAGTAGTGATTTCTCCAGCTTCAATTATCTGGGATATGCAGAGAAGCACCAGACTCCCTTCAAATTTATATACCTTTTTTTCTTGACTTACTCTTTTAGTTAAAACCTTCAAAACACTATTAATAATATCTTCTAAGCATCTAAACTAGTCATTTGACCCTAGGTTTGTATTGTCACTGGGCTTCCCTGGTGGCTCAGACGGTAAAACCTGGTGGGCTACAGTTCATGGGATCCCAAAGAATTGGACACAACTGAGCAACTTCACTTTCTATTGTCACTACCAGACCATCCTGAGGTGCCCCAGATCCACACTGAGTTCCCATAACCCAGAACTGGGAGCCCTCAATATTTATACCAATTCTTATCTTAATGTGCCCCTCAGGGACTCTGCTGGGCCAAGGGGCTGGATCTTCTCTGGTCTGCTTGGCTGGGTCTGTGTCCACTCTTTTGGTTGCTTTCCAGAAACCTGTTGTGCTCTCACAATATCTCCTTTGTTCACATGGTGAGTTTATATATCAAAACAAACATTTGTTTACAGTTGCTATTTTTGTTTCTTAGAAAAAATCTGACTTAACTGCTTGTGGCCAGTCTACCACATTTAATTGGAAGATTCACATTGTGTTTTCGTCCTTTAAAAATCTCCTCTGGATGCGTTAATTATGTTCCCTTTCTCACTCCTGATTCTATATCAGTTTTAACTTTATTTTAATCAAGTTTGAGTGGTCTATAGACTCTTTCCTATTTCAGTGGTGTTTTGGTTTCATGTGTCAAGTATAATGTATATTTTTAGAAAATGTCTCTTTATTCACCTTTCTCCTATTATTTGAAATCACTTTGTTGTTTATAACTTCTTGAGGAGGACACTTAGCTAGCAAATTTTTATTGTTCCCAACATATTCATTTAAGATTATAAATTTTCCTCTATATGTTCCTTTAAGCCCATAAGTTTTTTCTATAAACATTTTTTTTGTTGTTTTTCATTTATTTTTATTAGTTGGAGGTTAATTACTTAACAATATTGTAGTGGGAGCTTCTATAAACTTTTAAATCAAAGTATAACATTTATCCAGGAAAGCATACACATTTTAAAAGTATAGCTCAGTGAATTTTAGAGCACAGCCTTGTAACCACCCCTGAGATCAAGAAGTTAAACATTCTCAGTGACCCAGGAGTGCCTTTCTCGGCTCCCCGTGATGTAGACTTGTACTGCTTTGGAAATGTGAAGAGGCATTTTCAATTGTCACAAGACGAGGCAGGACTGAAGTCATTTGTCCGATAGAGGTGGGGAGATGAAACATCCTGCTGGGTGTGGGATAGATCTGCCCAGCACAGAACTGTCCCACCCAAAATGCTGACAGCTCTACCGCTGACAGACATGGGGACAAACTCATCCTTGCTCCCTTTTCTGCCTTGGCCCCAGCCTGTGACCTGTTAGCTTACTCACACCCTCCAATTCCAGTTGCCTTTCATTCCCAGGTATCTGTAGTTACCTGCCACATTTATCTGGCACCTGTGCCCTGTCCCGCCTGATGTATCCACCTGGAAATGCCTTTTCCGGATCAGCCTGAAGGACACAATGCAAATTTCAAAACTTATACCCCTTCCACAGCTTTGCAGCATTTGGGTGTCCACACTACTGGCTATAAGCCTTCAAGGATAGGAAATGTGTATTCTGCAATTTCTGTGTCCCCAAACACCCAGGAAAACCCCAGCTACAAAAAAGGAGTTCAAAAAAGGTTTGTTATATGAATACTCAATAGTATGGTGTTCATTATATGATTTTTTTAACTGGGAAGCTTTATTTAATACAATGGGTATCTTGCCATGAGCATCTGCTATACTGTTGTTCCTGCAAAATTATTTTATCCTTTATCCATTCTGTGGCTGATCAATCTGAAGTAAAAACAGTTTTTGGCTGTTATCAATAAAGCTCCTCTGGACATTCTAGTACATGCTATTTAGTGCACATATGTACACATTTCTGTTTGGTATATACATAGAAATTGAATGGCTGGACCATATGATAGATGTATTGTTAGCTCTTAAAGCAACTATTGATATTTTCCAAAGTGGCTATACCATTTTACATCCTTCCTAGCAGAGGAGGAGAATTTCTGCTGTTCCACACCCTCACCAACACTCAGCAGCAAACGCCTCCCTTTCTGTGATTGCATCTTTTAGATTTTTTTCACCATGTGCCTTGAGTCTCTTTCTTTTCATTGTTTTCCATTCTTTTAGCTCTCTGTAATTCAGTAATGATATTTTCCATTGTCTTATCTTCTGGACTCACTCTCCATGCCTCACCTGTTTCCAGTTTGCTACTAAAACCCTCTGTTGATTTTTTTAATTTATTTTTTTATTGAAGGATAATTGCTTTACAGAATTTTGTTGGTTTCTGTCACTGAAAAGCTAGCAATATATGGATTACAACAAAGTGGAAAGTATCCTGGAGAGGACTGGGAAATTGATTTCACTCATATGCCAAAAGCTAATGGATATTCTTGCTTACAAGTTTGGGTAGATACTTTTACTGGCTGGATTGAGGCTTTTCCGTGTCATAGTGAACCAGCTGAGGAGGTTATAAAGATGTTAATCCATGAAATGATCCCCAGGTTTGGGCTGCCACCAAGCCTTCAGAGTGACAATGGCTCCGCCTTTAAAGCTGCTGTAACTCAGGGGGTGTCTAAAGATCTAGGAATAGAATATCACTTACACTGTTCCTGGAGACCCCAATCCTCAGGAAAGGTTGAAAAAGCTAATGATATTATCAAAAGACATCTGCGCAAATTATCTAAGAGACGCAGGACAACTGGATTACAGTCCTACCCATAGCTTTAATGAGGGCTCGGACTGCCCCATAAAAGGAGGGACTGTCCCCCTTTGAATGTATTTATGGGAGGCCTTTCTTATGCACAGACATTGTTATAGACCCTGAAGCCTTGGAATTGACTAGTTATGTAACTCAGCTCTCAGCTTTTCAACAGGCATTAACAGAACTCTTGGGAGATGACTCCTGACCCAGCCTCTGAGTCAAGCAAGCCTCTCTTTGAGCCAGGAACCGAGGTCCTCATAAAAACATTAGGATCTGGGGGCCCATCCCTCAAGCCCCTCTGGGAAGGCCCTTACCAGGTTATTCTTTCTTCTCCCACAGCTGTCAAAGTGCCAGGAATTGATTCGTGGGTACATCACACTTGAGTTAAGAGGTGGCACCCTGACCAGAACTAAGTGATGTCATTTTATGTCTTTACTTTCTATGCTCTGACTTTGTACTTTTCACATGGGCCTGATAATCTATGTGAGCCTACTCCTGCTGACTCCAAAGATCCTGAGTCTGCCGATTGATCCTCAAGACAATGCCTTCCTGTCCTGGGCTCCCTCCTATGCTGCATTCCACAATCAGTCTAATTGCTGGGTCTGTGGAACACTCCCCTCTTCATCGGTGGAAGGCTTCCCACGGTGGACATCTCCACTTCAAGGACGAGACTTTCTCCAAGTCTGCGAATACCTTCAGCAACAATCATATGTAATGCCTCTTCTTCATCTGATGACATCTAACAAGCCTAAAATGGACTTGTGCAAGACTTTGTACTTTAACTATGGACATAAGGTGACTTTTAATTTTGATTATACATTGTCTCAGTTTAATGACTATTTTGCTACATATAAGACAAATAGGTCTAGATCTAATGGTTTTTTATCTGATGCTTATCAAATGTGGGATGAGGTTATTTGGCTAACTCCTGAAAAAGGACATCTAATATCTACTGCCCCTACATGCTGGGAACAAACAGAGTCATCCCCAAAAGTTAGCCAACAACTTAATTACAATGATTGGAAACAATTGGGATTTTTGCCTCAGGAAATATGCAGCATAATCATTCCCATGTTTTCCAACCCCAGTTCAGGTCCTCCCTTTGTCTGGCCAGGCACTAATTGAGACTGGATATCTCAGTCATGCTGGCTTGCTCCAAACAGGACCTATTGGATATGTGGCTCTTACCTATGGGCTTGGCTTCCCCCTGGTTGGGTAGGAAGATGCACCCTGGGTCTAGACTTTACTCACAGCTTTATATTTTCAGAGCTTCCAGAAAAGCCTCCTAATTTACCCCACCTTAATATTCAGTGGGCAAGGTGTGTATTTCACTGGTATGATTATTTGGCTGCAGTGTTTGTTCCCTCTTTGGGAACTATAGATGTTATGCTACGAGTGGATGCCTTGACTAATTTTACTCAACAGGCATTGCAAGATTCTCAAAAAGCTATTTCAGCTCTTAATGCTGAACAAGCACAAATTAGAAAGGTGGTTTTACAAAACAGATTGGCTTTAGATATTCTGACAGATGCGCAAAGAGGAACTTGTGCCATTATTCATACCCAATGTTGTACATATATACCTGATATGAGCACTAATGTTACTCATTTTACTAAACACATGAACAAGATGATTGGGGCTATGGTACCCCAGACTCTGTCTTCAAGCCAAATGGCTCAGAACCTACTTGACAAACCAGTATGTTATACTCAGATATTGTTCCCCTAATCTATGTAAACGAAACTATTTGTATGGTAATCTGCCCTTCTACAAGATTCAAGTCAATCGTTTTATGGCCTGGGATGAATCATCTGGTGCCAAGATTATCCCAAAATGCATCTTATGGATGAGGGGCCTGGAGCCATTCTGAGTTTTAAGCCATTCTTTTCATTAACAGACTGCTAGTGACTATATAACATCCAGCTGAAGACTAGCAGCGGGGTACTCTTTCTGCCCCCTTCTGATGCCTATGTCAGAAGCTTTCTCTATCTCCTTTATACTTAAATAAAACTTTATTACACAAAAGCTCTGAGCAATCCAGCCTTGTCTCTGGCCCCAGATTGAGTTTGTCTCCTCCAGAGGCCAAGAATCCCGGCATCTTATCATTTAGCAACAACCTTTCATCTTGGGGGCTCGTCCGAAACCTCAACATGAATCAGCCATAGGTATACATATATTCCCTCCCTTTTGAACCTCCCTCCCCATCCCACCTCCCTCCCCATCCCACCCCTCTAGGTTGATACAGAGCCCCTGTTTGAGTTTCCTGAGCCATACAGCAAATTCCTGTTGGCTATCTATTTTACATATGGTAATATAAGTTTACATGTTACTCTTTCCATACATCTCACCCTCTCCTCTCTTCTCCCCATGTCCATAAGTCTATTCTCTATGTCTGTTTCTCCATTGCTTCCCTGTAAATAAATTTTTCAGTACCATTTTTCTAGATTCCGTATATATGCATTAGAATATGACATTTTATCTTTCTCTTCTGACTCACTTCACTCTGTATAATAGGTTCTAGGTTCATCCATCTCATCAAAACTGACTCAATTGCATTCCTTTTTATGGCTGAGTAATTTTCCATTGTGTATATGTACCACAACCTCTTTATCCATTCATCTGTCGATGGACATCTAGGTTGCTTCCATGTTCTAGCTATTGTTAATAGTGCTGCAGTGAACGATGGGATACATGTGTCTTTTTCAATTTTGGTTTCCTCAAGGTATATGCCTAGAAGTGAGATTGCTGGGTCTTATGGTGGTTTTATTCCTAGTGAAACCTTATGTTGATTTCTTACTTTCACTTACTGTGATTTTTAGCTACAGACTTTCTGTATGGTTTTTTTTTCCCATAAATTCCCATTGTTTGATGACTGTCTTCATTTTACCATATCTTAACTTGAATATGTTAATTTCTTGGTCTTTTTTTGCCAGAGCTTGTGCAGTTTTCATCATGCTATGCTATCTCCAGCTGAAGGAAGCCGGTGATACCACCATAAAGGGTACTATGTTAAAATCCAACTAAATGTTTATAGAGGATAAATAGAACAAACTATATCAGGGAAAAGATATTTTCCAAAATATTAGTTACAAGAGCTTAAAAAAACTTCTAGAACTACATCCCCTTAATCCTAAATCATTAATCTTATTACTCCATCATTTACATTTATATTATTGGAAATTTACTGTTTTTATCATAGTTGATTTACAGTGTTGTGCTGGTTTGAGGTGTATAGCAAAGTGACTCAGTTTATATATATAAAATATTCTTTTTTACAGATTCTTTTCCCTTACAGATTATTATAAAATATTGAGTATAGCTCTAGGTGCTATACGGTATGTCATTTGTTGTTGTTGTTGTTTAGTCACTACATTGTTTCTGACTCTTGCAACCCCATTGCCTGTAGCCCACCAGGCTTCTCTGTCCACAGGATTTCCCAGGCAAGAATACTGGAGTGGGTTGCCATTTCCTTCTCCAGGGGATCTTCCAAACCCAGGGATCAAACCTGCACCTCCTACATTGTCAGGCAGATTCTTTACCACTGAGCCACCAGGGAAACCCCATAGGTCCTTGTTGGTTATCTAGTTTATATATAAGTAAGTGTAAGTGTTAGTTGCTCAGTTATGCCCGATTCTTTGTGACCCCATGGACTGCAGCCCACCAGACTTCTCTGTCCATGAGATTTTCCAGGCAAGGATACTGGAGTAGGTTGCCCTTTCCTTCTCCAGGGGATTTTCCCAACCCAGGGATCAAACCCCAGTCTCCTGCACTGCAGGCAGATTCTTTACCAACTCTATAGGAGTGTGTATATGTTAATCCCAAACTTCTAATTTATCCCTTCCCCCACTTTCCCCTTTGGTAACCATAATTTAGTTTTCTATATCTGTGAGTCTATTTTTGTTTTGTATATAAGTTCACTTGTATCTTTTTAAGATTCCATATATAAGCAATGTTATATGATATTTCTCTTTCTCTGTCTTGCTTATTTCACTTAGTATAATCTCTAGGTCCATCCATGTTGCTGTGAATGGCATTATTTTATTTTTTATGGGTGAATAATATTCTATTGTATTAATATATATGTACCACATTTTCTTTATCCATTCCTCTGTCGATGGACATTTAGGTTGCCTCCATATCTTGGCTGTTGTAAATAGTGCTCCAGTAAACACTGGGGTGCACGTGTCTTTGAATTATAGTGTTCTCTGGGTATATGCCCAAGAGTGGGATTGCTGGATCATATGGTTGCTCTATTTTGTTTTTTAAGGAATCTCCATGCTGTTCTCCATAGCGGTTGCACCAATGTACATTCCCACCAACAGTATAGGAGAGTTTGCTTTTCTCCACACCCTTTCTAGCATGTTGAGCTCATTCTTAAAGAATGGGAAGGATTCAGTAGACTAACTTTGGGTACCAGGAAATTCCAGTAAGGAGGCTTGACGCAGACTAAGATGATCCATGAGTCTTTTTTTTTTTTTTTTTACTGTTTTTTTTTTTTAATTTTTTTATTAGTTGGAGGCTAATTACTTCACAACATTTCAGTGGGTTTTGTCATACATTGATATGAATCAGCCATAGATTTACACTTATTCCCCATCCCGATCCCCCCTCCCACCTCCCTCTCCACCCGATTCCTCTGGGTCTTCCCAGTGCACCAGGCCCGAGCACTTGTCTCATGCATCCCACTGGGCTGGTGATCTGTTTCACCATAGATAGTATACATGCTGTTCTTTTGAAACATCCCACCCTCACCTTCTCCCACAGAGTTCAAAAGTCTGTTCTGTATTTCTGTGTCTCTTTTTCTGTTTTGCATATAGGGTTATCTTTACCATCTTTCTAAATTCCATATATATGTGTTAGTATGCTGTAATGTTCTTTATCTTTCTGGCTTACTTCACTCTGTATAATGGGCTCCAGTTTCATCCATCTCATTAGGACTGATTCAAATGAATTCTTTTTAACGGCTGAGTAATATTCCATGGTGTATATGTACCACAGCTTCCTTATCCATTCATCTGCTGATGGGCATCTAGGTTGCTTCCATGTCCTGGCTATTATAAACAGTGCTGCGATGAACATTGGGGTGCACGTGTCTCTTTCAGATCTGGTTTCCTCAGTGTGTATGCCCAGAAGTGGTATTGCTGGGTCATATTAAGACAGGAAACCCTGGGTGAGGCACTTTGCAAGGGTGGGAATCTTACTTGAAATATACTGGAGAGTCATTGAAGAGAGAATGTACTTGTAGCTGTCCTAACTTGTTAGGAATCACCAAAATCATATGATAAGGTATAGAAAATGACCACAGAAATAAGGCGGAGTGACTGGAAGTCTTTGAGGCCCAGGTGGGAAATTTCCTTCCTATTCCACACTTTTAGAAATGCAGATCCTTTGGCCACCTGGGGTGTGCCATGATTATGCTAAGTGCAGGGAGACAGTCTAGTATAAAACGGAGTCTATCCTGGAGAAGCTTAAAAACCTAATGTGGAGGACACTCTCATTAACAGGTGAGTTTAGTGCAATGAGGTACCAAGAAGATAAAAGTGTGCTCTGAAGGGGCCATGTTGCCTGAGGCTGCTAACCTTGGAATGGAGGAGGGGTTAGGGTGGAGGTGGAACTCCTGCAATGAAGAGGCCCCAGAGTGCTTTGGTCCAAACAAGATAGAGGTTCCTTTTCCCTCTCATTAGATTCCAGGTTGAGTGGTGGGCCCTGTGGGTGGAGGGTACTAGGGCAGCATTGCCACCCTCCTAGGACACTGCCCTCATCTTAGCATGGAGAGACTGGGTCATGGGCCCACCTGGGTCTCAGGGGGAAGGACAGAGGTCCCATTAGCAGGGCAGTGGCTGGAACTGGGCTCCTGGTACATGAGGGGACTGTGTCACACAAGGCACACTTCCAGTACAGCCTGTCAGCTCCCCAGGGACAGAGGGTGACCCCCTCATACCCAGCACAAGATCCAGCGCTTGGCTGACTGATGAATGGCTCCAAGAGCCAATGCACAGAGGCTTCTCAAAAGTACTTTTTACACTTGGGTGCCACTTAGGGTGGGGACCTGAGGAAGCGCGGCGGGGGGGAGGGGGGATGCTGAAGCTGAGAAGATGGTACAGGAAGGGCCCAGGCAGGAGGAAACTTTGCCAGAATTTGGAGAAGTAAATTCCACTGAGAGGAATGTTGGTGGGGAACACAGGAAGGGCTGAAGTGGGACTGGCTGGAGGACACTTTTCCTACAGGGTTTCCTGGACAATACGGGGAGAGTAGCAGGGCTGGCTGACCCCTCAGAGAATGGGCCCTAAGAGGCCCTCGGAACTCAGGGAGTGGAAGAAAGCACTACTACATCCTCAGCAGCAGAGAGGTTTCACAGTGACATGTAGGCCAAGGCTGAGCCTGCTGCTGGGGGCTGCCCAGGGTTCTCCCAGAGAAGCCCTTAAGCCCACCCCATCTTCCCAGCCAGCTATGCCAGGTGGCCGGGGCACTGGAGATTCTGGACTCTGCTTCCCCACGAAAAGGAGACCAAGTGTGATGGTGGCAGTGAGGTTGGTGGTGGTGGTACATGGTTTTGCATCAGAACACTTGTCTTTCTGTTTATACAGGATGGAGGGAGGAGGTGAGAAGAGGAAGTGTCAAGAGTCATTGTCATGTTCGGGGTGAGCATGGCTAGAAGCATGTGCTCTGTCTCACACAAAGAAAAGGGAGATGTTTCAGTGCTTCATATCTTTGGGAAACAGGGAAATGCTTTCTAGTGCCCTGGATACATTTTGGTTCAGTGGCCCTCCAAGCAGGCCAGGGTCATTGGTGAAGGTCACCCAGGCAAGCCACTTTCAACTGCAACTGCCTCATCTATAGAATGTTGACAAGTTGCTTGTCCTGTAGATGCAGGACTACAGAGAAAGTGAAGTAAGATAGGAAACTTTGAAACGTGGAAACAAGGACCCAATACTGTGCCCAGGTAAGGAAATAGTCTCTGATAAAGTGAGCCTAATCAGATTGGAAAGATTCCATAAATATTATTGGTCTAAAATACTGCTCAAATTCCTAATGAACCCATACCCCCAAAGGACCAGTTAATTTTTTAAACCTTTTATTTAGAAATAATTTCAAACTGAGAGAGAGTTTCTGTGAATAATACACAGAATTCCTATAAGCCCTTCAACCAGATTCAACAATTGTTAGTATTTTACCACATTTTCTTTGTGATTCTCCCTCCTTCCTTCCCTCCATCCTCTCTCTATATACACATTTATATATATAAGCATCATTTCCTTTTTATGAACCACTTTATAGTAGGTTGCAGACATGATGGCTCCTTGTTTCTGGATACTTCCCTGTGCATTTCCCAAGGACAAGTACATTCTCCTACATAACCACTGTCTTAGCTTGGGCTACCATAAGAGAATACCATAGGCTGGGTGACTTAAGCAACAGAAATATGTTCTCAGACAGTTCTGGAGACGAAGGAAGTCTAAGATCAAGGTTCTGGCTGATTCCATTTCTAACAAGGGCTTCCCTCCTGGCTTGTAGATGGCTGTCTCTTTTTTCCCCCCGAACTTTAAACTTTTTATTTTGCATTGGAATATAGCCGATTAACAATGTGTGGTAGTTTCAGGTGAACAGCCAAGGGATTCAGTCATACATATACATGTATCCATTCTCCCCCAAAGCCCCCTCCCATCAAGGCTGGCACATAACATTGAGCAGAGTTCCATGTAGGCCCTTGTTAGTTACCCATTTTAAATATAGGAGTGTATATATTTTAAATGGATAACCAACAGAAACCTATTGTCTAGCACATGGAACATAACATTGAGCAGAGTTCCATGTAGGTCCTTGTTGGTTATCCATTTTAAATATTTGCTATATTTAAAACCTTTTGAATAGCACATGGAACTCTGCTCAATATTATATGCCAGCCTGGAGGGGAGCAGGGTTTAGGGGAGAATGGATACATGTATATGGATGGCTGAGTTCCTTCGCTGTTTACCTGAAACTATCACAACATTGTTAATCAGCTGTATCCCAATGCAAAATAAAAAGTTTAAAGTTTGGGGGAAAAACAGTAGACAGCCAGGAAGGAAGCCCTTGTTAGAAATTGATTCAGCCAGAACCTTGATCTTAGACTTCTGGTGTTAAAAAAAATAAAAAAGTAAATTAAAAATATAAATATAGCAGTGTGTACTTGATCTTCCCAAAGGCACTAACTATCCCTTCCCCCTGGCAACCATAAGTTTTTTTTTTTTCTAAGTCTGTGAGTCTGTTTTTGTTTTGTAAGTTCGTTTGTATCATTTCTTCTTAGATTCCACATGTAAGTGATGTCACATGATATTTCTCCTTCTCTAACTTCATTCAGTATGACACTCTCTAGGTCCATGTTGCTGCAAATGGCATTTCATTCTCTTCAATGGCTGAGTAATATTCCATTGTTTATATTTATTATTCTTCTGTCAATGGGCATTTAGGTTGCTTCCATGTCTTGGCTATTGTAAATAGTGCTACAGTGAACACTGGGATGCATGTATCTTTTCGGATCATGTTTTTCTCTGGATATATGCCCAGGAGTGGGATTGCAGGGTCATATGGTAGCACTATTCTTAGTTTTTTTGAGAACCTCCATACTGTTCTCCATAGTGGCTATACCAATTTACATTCCCACCAGCAGTGTAAGAGGGTGTCCTTCTCTCCACATCCTCTACAGCATTTGTTCTTTGTGGATTTTTTTATGATAGCCATTTTTACTGGTGTGAGATGATAGCTCATTGTAGTTTTAATTTGCATTTCTCTAATAACTAGTAGCAATGTTGAATGTCTTTTCATGTGTCTTTTCATGTCCATCTGTATGTCCTCTTTGGAGAAATGTCAATTCAGGTCTTCTGCCCATTTTATGAGTGGGTTGTTTGTTTTGATGCTATTAAGCATCATAAGCTGTTTGTAAATTTTGGAGACTAATCCCTTATAGGCCACATCATTTGCAAGTATTTTATCCCAATCTGTAGTTTTTTATTGTTTATTGTTTCCTTTGCTGTGTAAAAGCTTTTAAGTAGGTCCCATTTATTTTTGCTTTTATTTCCATTATTCTGGGAGATGGATTGAAAAAGATGTTGCAGTGATTTATGTCAGAAAGTGTTCTGCTATATTTTCCTCTAGGAATTTTATAGTGTCCTGTCTCACATTTAGGTATTTAATCCATTTTGAGCTTATTTTTGTGTATAGAGTTAAGGAATGATCTAAAATAATTTTGTTACATGTGGCTGTCCAGTTTTCCCAGCACTATTTCTTGAAGAAACTGTCTTTCCAATATTGTGTAGTCTTGCCTCCTTTGTCATAGATTAATTGACCAGAGGTGAATAGACTTATTTCTGGGTTTTCTATCCTGTTCCATTATAGATGGCTGTCTTCTCATTGTTTCCTCAAATGGCCTTTCCTGGCTGGATGCACATAGACAGTGACCATGAGCCTCTCTGATAACTCTTCTTATAAGGACACTAATCATATCAGATCAAGGCACCACCCTTAGTTCAGTTCAGTTCAGTTCAGTTCAGTATCTCAGTTGTGTCTGACTCTTTGCGACCCCATGGACTGCAGCATGCCAGGCCTCCCTGTCCATCACCAACTCCTGAAGTTTACTCAAACTCATGCCCATTGAGTCGGTGATGCCATCCAACCATCTCATCCTCTGTCATCCCCTTCTCCTCCTGCCTTCAATCTTTCCCAGCATCGGGGTGTTTTCCAATGAGTCAGTTCTTTGCATCAGGTGGCCAAAGTATTGGAGTTTCAGCTTCAGCATCAGTCCTTCCAATGAACACCCAGGACTTATCTCCTTCAGGATGGACTGGTTGGATCTCCTTGCAGTCCAAGGGACTCTCAAGAGTCTTCTCCAACACCACAGTTCAAAAGCATCATTTTTTTGGCGCTCAGCTTTCTTCACAGTCCAACATTCACATCCATACATGACCACTGGAAAAACCATAGCCTTGACTAGACAGACCTTTGTTGGCAAAGTAATGTCTCTGCTTTTTCGTATGCTATCTAGATTGGTCATAACTTTCCTTCCAAGAAGTAAGTGTCTTTTAATTTCATGGCTGCAATCACCATCTGCAGTGATTTTGGAGCCCAAAAAAATAAAGTCTGACATAGTTTCCACTGTTTCCCCATCTATTTCCCATAAAGTAATGGGACCAGATGCCATGATCTTAGTTTTCTGAATGTTGAACTTTAAGCCAACTTTTCACTCTCCTCTTTCACTTTCATCAAGAGGCTTTTTAGTTCCTCTTCACTTTGTGCCATAAGGGTGGTGTCATCTGCATATCTGAGGTTATTGATATTTCTCCCGGCAATCTCGATTCCAGCTTGTGCTTCTTCCAGCCCAGCATTTCTCATGATGTACTCTGCATATAAGTTAAATAAGCAGGGTGACAATATACAGCCTTGATGGACTCCTTTTCCTATTTGGAACCAGTATGTTGTTCCATGTTCAGTTCTAATTGTTGCTTCCTGACCTGCATGTAGGTTTCTCAAGAGGCAGGTCAGGTGGTCTGGTATTCCCATCTCTTTCAGAATTTTCCACAGTTTATTGTGATCCACATAGTCAAAGGCTTTGGCATAGTCCAATAAAGAGCATAAGCAGAATGGTTTTCTGGAACTCCTCTTTGCTTTTTTCGATGAGTCCATGGATGTCCGCAATTTGATCTCTGGTTCCTCTGCCTTTTCTAAAACCAGCTTGAATATCTGGAAGTTCACGGTTCATGTATTGCTGAAGCCTGGCTTGGAGAATTTTGAGCATTACTTTACTAGCGTGTGAGATGAGTGCAATTGTGTGGTAGTTTGAGCATTCTTTGGGATTGCCTTTCTTTGGGATTGGAAAGAAAACTGACTTTTCCAGTCCTGTGGCCACTGCTGTGTTTTCCAAATTTGCTATTTACCTGGGGCCAAACTATGGTGGAGGTAATGAAGATAATGGTGACCTCCCTCAAAAGATCCCATGCATGTACTGCTATATTCAGTGCCCCCAACCCTGCAGCAGGCCACCACTGACCCATGCCTCCGCCGGAGACTCCCGGACACCCACAGGCAAGTTCATTACAGTCTCCTGTAGGGTCACTGCTCTTTTCTCCTGGGTCCTGGTGCACAAGGTTCTGTTGTGCCCTCCAAGAGTCTATTTCTCAGTCCTGTGTAAGTTCTGGCAGCTCTGTGGTAGGGTTAATGGCGACCTCCTCCAAGAGAGCTTATGCCATACCCAAGTCTGCTGCACCCAGAGCCCCTGTCCCTGCAGCAGACCACCACCGACCCATACCTCCACAGGAAACACTCAAACACAATTCTGCCTCAGTTTCTGTGGGGTCCTGGGTCCTCAAGTTTTGTTTGAGCCCTCTGAGCGTCTCTGGCGGGAATGGGGTTTGATTCTAAATGCGAATTCACCCCTCCCTGGTGGCTCAGAGGTTAAAGCGTCTGCCTGCAAAGTGGGAGACCTGGGTTCAACCCCTGGATTGGAAGATGCCCTGGGGAAGGAAATGGCAGCCCACTCCAGTATTCTTGCCTGGAGAATCCCATGGACGGAGGAGCCTTGTGGGCTACAGTCCACGGGGTCGCAAAGAGTCGGACACGACTGAGCGACTTCACTTTCACCGTCTTGCTGGGGCTTCTCCTTTGCCCTTGGATGTGAGTTACCTCCTCACAGCCACTCCAGCACCTACCGGTCTTGCTGGGGTTTCTCTGACCTTGGACGTGTGGTATCTCCAAGGGTATCTCCTTGTATCACAAGGGTATCTCCCATTAGACTTCATTTAACCTTAATTACTTCCTCAGAACGAATTCCCTGTGACTCAGAAGGTAAAGAGTCTGCCTGCAATAGGGGAGAACCAGGTTTGATCCCTGGGTCGGGAAGATCCCCTGGAGAAGGAAATGGCAACTCACTCCAGTATTCTTGCCTGGAAAATCCCATGGACAGAGGAGCCTGGCAGGCTACAGTCCCATGGGGTCGCAAAGAGTTGGACATGACTGAAGCAACTTCACTTCACTTCACTTCACTTCTTCAGAGGCCCCACCTCCGTTTCAGTATTTTAAATATATCCTGCCATTCTCTTCTGGCCTGCAGAGTTTTTGCTGAAAGATCAGCTGTTAATCGTATGGAGTTTCCCTGTCATATGGAGTTTACTTGTTGCTTTTCCCTTGCTGCTTTTAATATTCTTTCTTTGTGTTTAGTCTTTGTTAGCTTGATTAGTATTTCTCTTGGCATGTTTCTCCTTGGGTTTATGCTGTATGGGACTCTGTGCTTCTTGGACTTGATTGACTATTTCCTTTCCCATGTTTGGGAAATTTTTTTAATTTAATTGGAGGCTAATTACTTTACAATATTGTGGTGGTTTTTGCTATACATTCACATGAATCAGCCATGGATGTACATGTGTCCCCCATCCTGACCCTCCTTCCCACCTCCCTCCCCATCCCATCCCTCAGGGTCATCCGCACCAGCCCTGAACACCCTGTCTCATGCATCGAACCTGGACTGGCAATCTACTTCACATATGATAATATACATATTTCAATGCTATTCTCTCAAATCATCCCACCCTTGCCTTCTCCCACAGACTCCAAAAGTCTGTTCTTTACATCTGTGTCTCTTTTGCTGCCTTGCATATAGGGTCATCATTACCATCTTTCTAAATTCCATATATATGCGTTAATATACTGTATTGGTGTTTTCCTTTCTGACTTACTTCACTCTGTATAATAGGCTCCAGTTTCATCCACCTCATTAGAACTGATTCAAATGCATTCTTTTTAATAGCTGAGAAATATTCCATTGTGTATATGTACCACAGCTTTCTTACCCATTATAATCTCTTCAAAATTTTCTCAAACCCTTTCTTTTTCTCTTCTTCTTCTGGGACTCCTATTTGATTTTAGTGCATTTTGTCTCAGACGTCTTTGAGACTATCCTCAGTTCTTTTCATTCTTGTTCCTTTATTCTTCTCTTTGGCAGCTATTTCCACCATTCTATCTTCCACCTCACTTATCCATTCTTCTGCCTGAAATATTCTGCTACTGATTGCTTCTAGAGTATTTTTAATTTTGGTAATTGTGTTATTCATCTCTGTTTGTTCTTTATTTCTTCTAAGTCCTTGTTAAATATGTTAATTGATTCTTGCATTTTCTCCATTCTGTTTTTGAGGTTTTGGATCATGTTTACTATCAGTACTCTGAATTCTTTTTCAGGTGGTTTGCCTATTTCCTCTTTGTTTATTTGGTCTTGTGTGTTTCTAGCTTGTTCCTTCATTTGCACAATATTTATCTGCCTTTTCATTTTTTTAACTTACTGTGTTTGAGGTCTCCTTTTCCCAGTCTTCAGGGTCAAATTCCTTCTTCCTATTGGTTTCTGTCCTTGGTGGGTAAGCTTGGTTCAGTGGATTGTGTAGGCCTTGTGTTGGGTGTGACTGTGCTTGCTTTCTGGTGGGAGGAGGTGAGGTTTTTTTTTTTCCCCCTCTGGTGGGCAGGGTGTGTGAGGTCATAATCCTGTCTGCTCATGATTTGGTTTGTGTTTTTGGTTTGGTTTTTGTTCACTGTTTGGATGAGGTATCCTGCACAGGGTGCTGCTAGAAGTTGGGCAATGCTGGGTCTTCTATGCAAGTGGTTGCCTTTGTGGGAGTTCTCACTAATTAATACTCCCTAGGGTTACGAGTTCACTGGCAGTCTAGGGTCTTGGAGGTAGCACTCCCACTCCAAAGATTCAGGGCCCAATCTCTGGCTGGGGAACTGAGATTCCACAAATGGTTTGTTATGGCATTAAAGGGGATTAAAACAAACAAAACAGAAAACAAAACAAGAAACAAAAGACTAATCCCAGACAAATGGTAAGTACAAACTAAAACAGGCAAATAATAACAAAAATAATGGAATACACACACACACACACTTATACACACATAAACAAAATCAAAACAGTCCAGAAAAGAAAGTACAAGAGATGGGAAACCAAAAATGATATCAACCAGTTAAAAACAAAACTAACTAAAGCACAAACCAGAAAACAAAACCAAAGGAAGGTGCCAACTGGGGAATACAGCAATGAAAACAAAACAAACAAACATGGTGACAAAAAGAAAGAATATAAAAGCAAAGTTAAATAGAGTGTAGATAAAAAAGATTTATATATACACACACACACACACACACACATATATATATGAATAACTACACCAGATAAAGAATAATAAGAAAAGCAAACAAAAGAATAAATATAAAAAATAAATTAAAAAAAAATTAAAGAAAAAACTCCACAGAACCACAGAAGGCCAATGCAGAGGCAGTATATAAAGGAAATAAAAAATGTGATTTTAAAAATTCTCAAAAGCTTAAATAGATTTAGTAGTACTAAAAAACCAACAACTACAGCAAGAGGGAAAAAAGGAAAAAAATCCAGATGCAACTTCAGAACAAATCAAAATATAAAAATAATAAATGTTTTCTTGGATCTCAGCTGTCAGCATCCTTTCCCTTGCTGTGAGTCACAGTCCACCTCACCTCCTTAGGATGCCCTCCAATACTGGGCTGGTCTCTGGACCTGCAGTGGGGGCAGCTCAGACTCTAATTGGTCCTGTTCCTGAGTATTCTTGCCTCCAATGTCCACAGCTGCCAGAGCTACTGTTTTCTTTTGTCCTTTTATATACTCCATAGACACATAGTCTGCCTAGTTGATTGTGTGGATTTAATCTGCAGCTTGTATAGCTGGTGGGATGGTTTTGGGTCCTCTTCCTTAGCCACACTGCTTCTGGGCTAAAATTGTGGTTTTACGTGCACCTATGCACGTGAGTCATCTACAGGGGTTTGCTCCTGAGGCTGCCCTGGAAGACTTGAGTAAGCCCCAGTGAGGACTGGGTGTGGAGGTGGTGCAGCTGCTTGGATTGCAGGAGCCCTGGCAGCACCAGGTACTCAGGGGAGTCAGCAGCTAAGGCAGCAGGAAATATGGTGCTCTTAGGGTTTTTCTAGCCTCTGGCAGCTCTGTCCCAATGAGGATCGAGCATGGAGGTGGCATGGTTCCTTGGGTCACAGGGACCCTGGCTATACTGGGTATGGCAGGGGCACCAATGGCTATTGGTGCAGGAGATGTGCTGCTATCAGGTTTTTTTCTAGTCTCTGGCAGCTCTTTTCCAGTGAGGACTGAGCATGGAAGTGGCACAGCTGCATGGATCACAGGAACCCTGGTGGCACCAAGTGTACAGGCATGTGAACTGCCTCAGCAGAAGGAACTATGGCCCTATTAGTCTTTTCCTAGCTTCTGGCAGCTGGCAATCAGAGGGCCTCTTTGTCTGGTCCTTCTCTGTTGCTCCGCCCATTCAGGCACTTTACGGGCCCCCTGGCTGGGGTCCTTCTCTATTATTTGGCATATCAGGCACTTAAAAGGCCACCCTAGCTGGGGTCCTTCTCTGTTCCTTGGCATGTCAGGCATTTAAAGGGCCCGCCTGGCTGGGGTCCTTCTCTGTTGCTTGGCATATCAGGCATTTAAAGGGCCCCCCTGGCTGGGGTCCTTCTCTGTTGCTTGGCATATCAGGCATTTAAAGGGCCCGCCTGGCTGGGGTCCTTCTCTGTTGCTTGGCATATCAGGCATTTAAAGGGCCCGCCTGGCTGGGGTCCTTCTCTGTTGCTTGGCATATCAGGCATTTAAAGGGCCGCCCTGGCTGGGGTCCTCTGTTGCTCAGCTTGTCAGGTGTTTAAATGGTCGCACTGGTTGGGGTCGGCTCCTATTGCTCAATGTGTCAGGTGCTTAAGCCCCCCCCCCCCCCGTTGGGGTCCTTCTCTGTTGCTCAGTGTGTCAGCTGTTTAAAGGGTCCCCATGGTTGGAGTCCTTCTCCGTTGCTTGGAGGGACAGGCACTTAAATCGCCACTCTGGCTGGGGTCCTTCTCTGTTGCTCAGTGCATCAGGCACTTAAATGCCTACCCTGGCTGAGGTCCTTCTCTATTACTTGGCGCGTCAGGCACTTAGAGGGCTTCTGACTGGGATCCTTCTTTGTTGCTCAGTTCATCGGGTACTTAAATGACCCCCCTGGCTTGAGTTCTTCACTGTTGCTTGGCGTGTCTGGAGCTTAAGTGGCCACATTCCGTGGGTTCCTCTTCTGTTACTTGGTGCATCAGGCACTAAAGCCGCGCCCCCCTCCCCGGGTTTGCGTACTTCCCTACTGCCCTCTGTGTCTGGGGCATAAGGGGGCCCCCTGCTTGGGGTCCTTCTCTGTTGTTTGGCACATCAAGCACTTAAATGGCCAAACTGGCTGGCATCCTTCTCTTATTTTTCATGTCAGCCACTTAAAGGACCCCCTAGCTGGGGGTCCTTCTCTGTTACTTGGCACACCAGGCACTTATAAGTGCCCCTGGCTGGGCTCCTCCTCTTTTGCATCAGGCACTTAAATGGCCACCCATGTTGGGGTCCTTTTTTGTTGCTTGGTGCATCAGGCACTTAAAGGGCCCCCGACAGGGGTCCTTCACTGTTACTTGGCATGTCAGGCACTTAAAGGGGACCATGCCTGGAGTCCTTTTCTGTTTCTCTGCACATCAGGCACTTAAAGGGCCCGCTGCCTGGGGTCCTTTTGTGTTGCTGCATGACAGGCCCTTAAATTGCCACCCTGCCTGGGGTCCTTCTCTATTACTTTGTGCGTCAGAAGGTTAAATGGTCATCCTGGCTGGGGTCCTTTGCTGCTTGCTGCGGCAGGCACTTAAACGTCCTCCGGGTTGGTTGTTGTTGTTCGGTCACTAAGTTGTGCCTGACTCTCTGCAAACCCATGGACTGTATCCTACCAGACTCCTCTATCCTACCCACTCAACAGTCAACAGGAGACCTCACCCTGGGATTGCTCTCCAATACCTATGCTCCAACTCCCAGCCACTGTGCTTTCTAAGGGACTTGCATCTCCGTCCAGTGTATGTGGGGCTGTGACAAGGATTGTTTGTGTGGGTCTCATTCCATTCAGACTGTCACAGATCAGCTACCTCACTCTCAGCCTCAAATGCTTCTCTGTTCCAAACAATGCCCCAATGTGGGGATCTGATCCCTGCTTCAGTTCCTCTCACACACAGCCGCCCCCTGCCAGGTGCAGGTCCAGTCCTGCTCACTGTCATCTTTTCCCACCTCCTTCCTTCATCCTACCAAGTTTTGCCTGGGTCTATGTATTCTTTTCTGGCAACCAGGTACTCGTGCCCACTCTCAGATGGTGTTCTGCAATATCTTCTGTGTCTGAAAGTGTATTCCTGATATATCCATGGAGAGATGTATTCCAGGTCCACCTACTCCTCCACCATCTTATTCTCCCTATTTCCTCACCTCCAAATACAACCACACCATGGGGTTACAGCTTCAACATATGAATTTGTTGAGGGACATAAACAGTCAGTCCATAACAACCACGAATACAATGCAGTAGTTATTTTAAATCAGGAAATTTAACATCAGTATCATATATTATCTCATTTGTTTTCACCAATTCTGGTCCTGGATCCCATCTAGGATCACATGTTGCATTAATAGTCATGTCTCTTTTTGACGCTATAAAACTCCTAGAGGAAAACATAGGCAGAACACTCTCTGACATAAATCACAGCAATATCTTTTCAATCTATCTCCCAGAATAAACAATATAAAAGCAAAAATAAACAATTAGGACCTACTTAAACTCAAAAGCTTTTGCAGAGGAAAAGAAATAATAAACAAAGACTATCTGCAGACCAGGAGTAAATATTTGCAAATATCTGACTGACAAAATTTACAAACAGTCCATGATACATAACAGCATTAAAACAATCCAATCAAAAAATGGGCAGAAGACCTAAATAGACATTTCTCCAAAGAAGACATATAGATGGCCAAGAGGCACATGAAAAGATGTTCAACATTGCTAATTATTAGAGAAATGCAAGTCAAAACTACAATAAGATATCACCTCACACCAGTCAAAATGGCTATCATCCAAAAATCTACAAACAATAAGATGGATAGAGTGTGGAGAGAAGGGAACCATCATACACTGTTGGTGGGAATGTAAATTGGTACAGCCACTATGGAAAACAGTGTGGCGGTTCCTTAAAAACTAAAAATAAATTCCATATATATGCGTTAGTATACTGTATTGGTGTTTTTCTTTCTGGCTTACTTCACTCTGTATAATGGGCTCCAGTCAATATTGTAAAGTAATTAGCCTTCAACTAATAAAAATAAAGGAAAAAAAAGAAAAAAAAAACTAAAAATAGAGTTGCCATACAACCCTGCAGTCCCACTGCTGGGCATGTATCTGGAGAAAAACATGATCTGAAAGGATACATGCACCCCAGTGTTAATAGCAGCACTGTTAACAGTAGCCAAGACATGGATGCAATCTAAATGTCCATTGACAGAGGAATGGATAAAGATGTGGTACATATATACAATAGAATGTTACTTGGCCATTAAAAAGAATGAAGTAATGTCATTTGCAGCAACATGGATGGACCCAGAGACTGTCACACTGAGTGAAGTTAGAGAAGGAGAAAATGACATCCCTTATATATGGAATCTAAAAAGAAGTGATACAATTGAACTTATTTACCAAACAGAAACAGATTCACAGACTTAGAAAACAACCTTATGGTTGCCAGGGGAGGGGGAGGGTCAAGCAGAAGCGATAGTTAGGGAGTTTGGGATGGACATGTACACACTGCTATATTTAAAATGGATAACCAACAAGGACCTACATGGAACTATGCTCAATGTTATACGGCAGCCTGGCTGAGAGGGGAGTTCGGGGAAGAACGGATACATGTTTATGTATGGCTGAGTCCCTTTGCTGTTCACCTAAAACTATCACAACATTGTTTGTTAATTAGCTATGCCTCAGAACAAAGTATAAAGTTTTTTTTAAGAGTTTTCAGGTCTGATCAAGAGGAAAAACCTGGCCAGAAAGTGGCAGTAGCACACAACAGCTTTAAAATAATGCTTTGAAAGGATACTGGCAAGAGGATGTCCTTATAGCTGAAGACCTTCCAGGAACCACGCCACTCAGAAGGGGAGAAGGACAAGGAAACTCCAGTGTGAGTGGTATCTAAGAGGGGACTTATATGTCAAGGTAGAAAGTCTCTGTGTAAGCACCCTAAGGAGAACAAGTGGTTTGGGATCTTTTATAGACCTAGGATTTCTCTTTTCAAATGGCTAGCAAATGTTGCCTGTAATTTTGAGGAGTATACAAAGCAAGCAGGCTCTAAATGGCTGAAAGTCTGCTTATTGGAGCTATATTTAAAACAAATGCATGTGTAAAAATTTGAGTTTGGCACCAGCAACTTTTCAGCTAAGGGTATTGGCTTGCTGTGAAAAAAATAAACAATATAGGGCTAGTATACTGGGGCCATCTTTGTCTCATTTATGTAACAGTTCATCCCCTGGTCCCATGTTGTTTTGCAACCTGAGTTGTATGTTAGTTTTTTTAAGATTTATTTATTTATGGTTGTGCTGGGTCTTTGTTGCAGCATACAGGCTGCTCGTTGCAGTGGCTTCTCTTGTTGTAGAACACAGGCTGTAGGCATGTGGACTTCAGTAGTTGCAGCACAGGGGCTCAGTAATTGTGATTCATGGGCCCTAGAACTGGTTTAGTAGTTGTGGTGCATGGGGCTTTGGTTGCTCTGCGGCATGTGGGAACTTCCCAGACCAGGGATTGAACCAGTGTCCTCTGCATTGGCAGGTGGGTTCTCAACCACCAGGAAAGCTCCTGTATGTTATTTCTTAACACATGAGTTTGGAGTCAGTGCAAAGCATCCTCAAGACCCAGAATTCTATATAGACACAAACTGAGATTTCAAAGCCCCTTCACTGCCAGTCTGCCAGTTTAGTAGGGAAACCCAGGAGAACCAATCAGGAAAGAAGATTTTGATGTGTTCAATCTGTTTAATCAGTAGAGTGATATTATGACCTCTATGGTGTATATCCCTGACTTTCAGTAAAACTTGGTGTTATCTACTCACATGCAGAGAGATGTATTGGCAAGTATGCAGGACCCCACCCTCATCCCCAGACAAGCAACCAATAAGTAATTTAGGGCTATGTGGTTATCTAACACCATGGCTCCTAAACTATGGTAAGATTCAGTCGAGAGTCCCAGTTCTTGGACGACTAATTTATGTGGACATAGCTCTCTCTGGTCTTTTCATTGTTACATTATGTCCCAAATGTATACTGTTTCTACTGCCCTCCAAACCAGTGATCCTAGAGTGGTTAGTGTAAGAGGGACTTTGTGGAAAGCTCATTTTCAGTGATGGAGAGTGGTGGCTAGCATGATCTGTGAAGGCAAGTCCACGTGGAACTGGGGATCAGAGCAGCAAACTACCTTTAAAAGGCAAAAATATTAGTGAAGCAGATTAAAGCTTGAGGCATCTCCCAAACAGGGAGATGCCTGTTTGAATTAGATGTGTCTGGGGCTCTGGAAAAGATGGGTTGGGCACCATGGCAGAGACAACAAAAAGAGAGAGTACCCCTAGGATTCTGCTTCCAGCTCTGGAAGGGGGCAGAAACCCAACATACCCCCATAGAACAACAGCTCCTAGCAGCATGCACAGCGCTTCTCCAGGTAGAGCCTCTTACAAAGGAATAGCATCATGAGAAAAACTTCCCTTCCTATCCAGGAGTGGATTGAGAGTATGTTCCATTGACCCACATCTCTCATGGCTTAATACCCCCACTTTGACTAAGTGGCATGCCTATTCACAGCAAAGAAGCACCCTGTCAGTCAGCCCACTCTCCTCAGATTGCAGGTGCTACTAGGCCATGTAGAGTATGTAGATCTTCCAGAAGCCCTCATCCCTATTCCTGTGGTAACCCCTGCAGCTTATAAGTGGGAGTGGGGGAAATTCCAGCTGATGCCTAGTATACAGTTGCCCAGCAGGAAATAGGATTTTTTTCCAGAGAAAAAAAATTTTTTTTTTCCAAAAAGATACATGAATTATACTTTTTAATTTTTTTAATTGAAGGATAATTGCTTTACAGAATTTTGTTTTCTGTCAAACATCAACAAGAATCAGCCATAGGTATACTCATGTCCCCTCCCTCCCAAACCTCCCTCCCATCTCCCTCCCCATCCCACCCTTCTAGATTGTCACAGAGCCCCTGTTTGAGTTCCCCAAGTCATACAACAAATTCCCATTCGTTATCTATTTTATGATTGGTGTCATTAAGTGGATGTTAACACACATGATATTGGTTTAATTTGCTGGTGACATGAGGGCAATACAGTTGAGTATAGTAAAAATAGATTCCTTGGCCTTGCCCCAGACTGACTAAATCATATGCTCCTTGGGAAGTGTTCAGTGGGCTGAACTCAGAGCAGTTCATCTGGTGATCACTCATGATGCTTGGCTGTTAGTCCTTTGCATTGACAATTGGGCTGTTCTAAAGTGGTTGACTCTATGACTTGCACAATGGAAAGCTGAGGGGTAGATAATCATGAATAAGCCCTTGTGGAGTCAGGATATGTTAAGACATTTGGGCTCACCTGCAAGAGCCTGAGTCCATCCTTACTGCCTTCCAGATCACAGCTCGCAAGGCACTGACACTCCTTGGCAATCAGGAAGCTGATGCCCTAGCTCAGGTATGTGACCTAGTAACTGACCCTTCAGTAGATACAACTGATTGAGTGCACAGGAAAAGCCATTACCATAGCATCCAGGTGGAATGGCATATTGCCAAAGATGCTGGATTGCCCTTGAAATGCAGTGACACGGTTAATGCAGTAACAGCATGTCCTGTGTGTTCTACGCAATGTCCAAGGCAGCTGTCAAAGGGGTCTGGGGCCATCCACTGGAGTTCCCAAGTGGTGAAGGATTGGCAAGTTGATAATATTGACTCCCTCCCTCTGAGCAAGGGTTCTAAAAATGCCTTGGTTTTTGTGGACACTGCGTCTGGCCTAACCCAAGCTTTCCTGTCACTGCACAAACCAGGCTGCCACCATTAAGGAATTAGAGAAACTGAGTACCAAGTAGATACCATCATTGACTAGACAGTGATCAGGTGTCTCATTTCAAAGGTCACAATGTGAAAGACTGGGCAAAAGATCATGACACTGAATGGAGATTTCATCTCCTCTATAACAGGGCTGGTAGAAAGCATGCAATGTTAAAGCAGCAGATTAAATTGCTAACCAAAGGTAAAACCACTTTGGCTGTGTAGAACGAAGTACTGCCCCAGGCTTCAGTAAATTTGAATGACCAACCAGTAGAGCCTGTAGCCCTATATGCCAGACTGGGGACCCCTGCCAAGATACCCAACACTTCCCCTGGCCATCCACTGTGTACAGGGGCTGGTTTGTGAAGTAACATCATCCTTGGGTGATGAGGAAAAGATATGTGGGATCTTCTTACCCCTGAAGTGCTGAATATATTCAGGAGTGAAATGTTCTCATCCCTTTTAGACCCTGGAGTAGGTATTTGTTTTCTCACCTTTCAAGGGAAATGGGCAGCCTTTGCCAGGATAAAATTGAGCAGCTTTGTTGTGCAGTCACTGAAACTGCCCCTTCCTCAGTCTTCAGAGGGTCCCAAGCCCAAGCAGGTGCCTTAAATCCTGAATCATGTCCTCCTATCAGGGTATCAAGTTACCAAACCAGACTTAATCTTCATGTTTGGGAAAGAACACAGAGAAAAATCTAAAATTGCAAAGGTGAATGAGAACTAGAAAGATTGGGGATAACGGATGGTGGATGGAAGATTCTAGCTAGTGAAGAAGAGGTTCCTTTGACATGCCACAGACATGTCACACAACAGTATTCCTCAAAGGAGATGAGGTAGGACATGGATAGGAGTTCCTTAGATTAAATGGCCTCTCTATGCATCTTCCCCTACTCTTTGCTTAGCTTTGAGAAAGAACCCTGGGACTTCCCTAGTGGTCCAGTGGTTAAGAGTCCATCTTCCAGTGCAGGGACTCAGGTTCAATCCCTGGTTGGGGAATTAAGATCTCTCATGCTGTGGGGCAACTAAGCCTTCATGCCGCAACTATGGAGTGCATAGTTGGAGCACATGTGCTGCAACAAAGACCCAGTGCAACCAAAATTTTAAAAATAACATAAAATCAATATATAAAAAGAAAAAAGAACACTGCCTGCCTGCCGTGTTCTCAGGATGTTATCCCTGCCTCCTCCAGCTGAAACGAACTTTTCTCGATCATTCTCCCTTTCCCTGGCCTTTGCACTTTCCCTCTCTCCAGTTGTCATCAATTCCTTTCCTTACACAGACACTTAAAGAGCTGTCCTTACCTTTGTGACTTTCATTTCTTCTACTTCTCTCACCCTTGTGAGAAACCTCAAGGTGTTTTCTCCCTGTGTTTTAGTCAGATTCCACCCCATCCAAATTTAAACTTTCAAGGACTTCCATTATATGGCCCCATTGCTTGTTTCTCTCTGTTCCCCAAAATTGAAACTGTGGTGTCAGTTTTCTAGTTGTTTGCTGCCAGTAAAAGATAAACACTTTCTGTAATTTCAGCTTATATTAGCAAGTTTGCTAAATTCACTTATTCAGAACTTATATGTAGGTCCTTTGGGATTTTCTGTGTGTACATGTCATCTGCAGACACTGAGTTTTATTTATTCCTTTCCAGCCATTACTCCTTTTTCTTGCTTTATTTCACTGCCTAAGGCCTCCAGTACATTGTTGAATAGGAGTGGGCATAGCAGATATCTTGTCTCAAGACAAGCTTTTACCATATCACCATTAAGTCTTTGCAGTTTCTTTTAATGCAGCCCTTATCAGACTTAAGGAAGCTCTCTCTAGTCCTAGTTTGTTAATTTATATTTGGAAAGGGTGTTGAGTGTTATGAGATCCTTTCTCTAGATCTATAGAGGTCATTATATTTTTCTCCTTTATTAATTACATTATCAACTTTACTGTCAGAGATTTTTCATAATTCCTTGATGTTTATATTAATTAAATCTGTAGTGATATCCACTATATCATTCTGATTTGAAAATTTGTGTTTTCCTTTTTTTTCCTCCCTTGATCAGTCCAGGGTTTCTCACTTTATTAATCTTTTCAAAGAATTTGATTTTCTCTATTGCTTCATCACTTCTGAAGGACAAGAAAACAAGTGTGATGGAGGAAGCTCCTAAGAAGTGTTAAGCATAGGTAGTAAGTACGCTAGGAGCTTGAAATATGAGCAGATGTGTGAAGTACAGGTGATGAGTAAGCAAGCAGCTTTTGAGACGCAGGCAGAATTCCTAAGATGTGTTAAATATAGTCAGCAAGTAAGTTAATAGCTTGTAGAATGCATTAAAGAGAATAAATGAAATCTACTATGGAAGAAACAAGAGTTACTGAAATATAGGAATGTGAATATCAAGTCGATTTAGGGGAGGTGTCAGGGATACACTTGTCATAGGGCCTTGCCCTCTCTGCATGTTGTTGACATGGAGGAACTGTTCATTGAGCTGTGTGTCCTGATCATAGGCTGCTCCCATCCCATATACCTGTGGTCACCAATGGGGGACCTGGGGAAGCTCCTGAGACCACCTCCCACTTCTTCCCCTTAGTTCTCATCAACACAAGCTTCTGCATCACTGAGACTCTGAGACCCTACAGCCCAACTCCACAGATCCCCCTCACTCACCACACATAGCACCTGGCACTCACCTGGTCTGGTGGTCTGCCACACGTTGCCCACCCACACTCTTCCTCTATGCGCTTACTAAACACTCTGCCCCATTTTGCCATGAGCCTGACTGCTTTTCACTCTGCCCCATTCACCACTGTGCCTCATATTGTTTCCAATTTACTCCACTTGGTCCACATTTCCAATATCCACCCTGCCTGCTCAAACTACTCACTCCCATTCTCCCTGGCACTGCTTACATTCAACTGTTTGTTCTCCAGTAACTCACTCTATTGGATACTTCCATTTCTCTCTGCCCTTCCCTGTTCACCCCCACTGTCCCTCATCGACCCATTCCCATACTCAGCCCTTCATCGTCTCTCCCCTAATTCCATTCCATTTATCCACATTCTGCTGTTCATCCCCACTCCTTTGCCTCTGGGTCCCTGCCTCACTCACCTCTGATTACCTACATGGCCCATCACATCAGATTGCCACCTGGGCTCCAGGAAGCAGGAGTAAAAAATCAACCTGAAGTGGCAAGACCTGATCACCCCTTCCCATCCCACTTAAGGGTGACCTTTGATGGGCCAGAAACCCCAGGAATATTTTTCTATCAGCAGGAGGATGAAAAGCTTGTTTTTTAATTTTATTGAAGTATAATTGATTTACAATATTGTGTTAATTTCTGCATAGCTAAGTGATTCAGTTATACATACATGTATATATTCTTTTTCATATTCTTATCAGTTGTGGCTTATTACAGGATATTGAATATAGTTCCCTGTGCTATAAAGTTGGACCTTGTTTATCCATGCTAAATGTAATAGTTTGCATCTACTAACTCCAAACTCCCAGTCCATCCCTCCTCTTTCCCTTTTCTCCTTGGCATTCCCAAGTCTGTTCTCTATGTCTGTGAGTCGGTTTTGTATGTGCATGCTCAGTTGTGTCCAACTCTTTGCAACCCCAGGGACTGCAGCCCACCAGTTTCCTCTGTCCATGGGAATTTCCAGGCAAGAATACTGGAATGGGTTGCCATTTCCTACTCCAGGGGATCTTCCCAACCCAGGGATCAAACCTGTATCTCCTGCATTGACAGGTAGATTGTTTATCACTGAGCCACCTGGGAAGCCCTAAGCTCCACCTTAAGCATATCTATATTTAAATGTTATGAAATCCTGTATCTGGAATCTGACTTCCTTTGAACAGTAACAGAACAAAACGTGTTGTTTAAAAGTTATTTTTTGAGAAGGTAGTACATCCACATAGTACAATTTTCAAAAGTTATCTCACTCCCAATTCTTTCCCTCCAGCCACCCACTTCCCCATCCCTTTCCCAGAGGTAATCAGGGTTCCCAGCTTCTTGTGTATCTTTCCAGAGATAGTTTATGCATATACACTCAATTGTGTATTTACCATTTATTCTCCTTTTTATATACAAATGGCAGCATAGTATTCTCACTATCCTGCACCTTGCTTTTCTCACCCAATAATGTATGTTGGATATCATCCCACATCACTAAACAAATGGTGTCCAAGTTTTCTTTGTATATTCTTTTTTTGTCTACCTGAAAGGTTGCTGTATGAACATTTCAGGATTCCAGGAGCCATGTGGAAAGCTTCCAACCTTTTGTTTTCACAAACAGTACATCACTGAATACCTCTGTATGTCCGTCTTTTGGTACATGCATGAATATATACAGTCCTAGAATTGGAACTGCTGGCTCAAAAGCCATGTGTGGTTTTGGTTTTGATTCTTTGGAATCATTCCTCCTTGAGTAAGTGCTGGAAGTTCATGTAGGGGAAGAAATGGGGCCATGTTCTAGGCAGATCGAGCTTTCCAACTGGATTTTTTTTCCCATTTGGTAGTTCTTTCAGACTTCTCCAGAGTCAGTAAATAGGGGCAGCTGTTGGGTTCTTCACAAGAACACTCCCTTCTCTTTCCCCAATCCCTACCAACTGCTCCTCTCACAAGTATAGACTACTTTCTGCAAATATGGCTTGTCTGAGCACTTCCTTGTTGAGGCCCCTGCCTGTCTCTCCTGAGACTTCCATATGGGTAGAGGAAACGTCCCACCTGCCCATGCTCTGTTACCACTGTTATGTATCTATATGGTCTTGCACTCAGGGTATACCCTGAAACTTGGCTAAGAGTCCTTACTAGTGCTATCTCACATCTGCAGCCTTGACCACTCCTCTCTAGCCTTTGAAATCTCCTTGCACTGGTGCTTGATTTCCTCTGCCTCTGACAGCCCTCTCATCCGTTTTCAGCTATTTCCTAATTTTGTCAGATACAAAGTCCTTCCTTTTCCCCTTGTAGCTTCTGGGTGAAGACTGAGATGAAAAGAAAAAAAAGGCTAACTTTACTCTCTATATATTTAAACCAGAAGTCAGAATATACTTTTTAAATGTTTAATTAAACTGGCAAAAATGTCCTTCAGTGAACACAACTGCACCATCAATTCTCTAATGTGCAATGAGCTTGGACTTCCAAGAATGGCCTTTCCCATGGGCTTTCTTTCCTGTATGAGTTCTCTGATGTACAATAAGATTTGATTTTTGAGTAAAGGCTTTCCCACATTCTGTACACTTATAGGGTTTCTCTCCAGTATGAGTTCTCTGATGAACAGTGAATGTTGATTTTTCTCTGAAGGCTTTGCCACACTCAGTGCATGCATAGGGTTTCTCTCCTGTGTGTGTTCGCTGATGTATTATGAGCTGTGACTTCTGGCTGAAAGCTTTCCAACATACAGGACATTCATAGGGTTTCTCTCCTGTATGAATTCGCTGATGTATAATGAGCTTTGACTTTTCTCTGAAGGCTTTGCCACATTCATTGCATTTATAGGGTTTTTCTTCTGTATGTGTTCTTTGATGTATAATGAGATAAGATTTCTGGGAAAATGCTTTTTCACATTCATTGCATTCATAGGGCTTCTCTCCTGTATGACCTCTCTGGTGTAGCATGAGATAGGATTTCTGAGAGAATGCTTTCTCACATTCATTACATTCAAAGGGTTTCTCTCCTGAATGAGTTCTTTGATGTACACCAAGGTTTGACTTTTGGGTGAAGGTTTTCCCACACACATCACATTCATAGGGTTTCTCCCCTGTATGAGTTCGCTGATGCACAATGAGGGTTGACTTCTCGTTGAAAGACTTCCCACATTCCATACATTTATGAGGTTTCTCTCCTGTATGAGTTCGCTGATGTATAATGAGAGTTGACTTATCACTGAAAGTTTTCTTACACTCATTACATTCATGGGGTTTCTTTCCTGTATGAGTACTATGATGTATAATTAGATCAAGCTTCTGTATGAAAGATTCCCCACATTTGGTGCATTCATAAGTTTTTTCTCCTGTGTGGGTTTTCTGATGGACAATGAGGTTTGACTTCTGAGTGAAGGCTTTCCCACATTCATTACATTCATAAGGTTTCTCTCCTGTATGAGTCCTGTAATGTATAATGACAGTAGATTTTTCTCTGAAAGCTTTTCCACATTCTGGACACTCAAAGGGTCGCTCTCCTGTATGAGTTCTCAGGTGTATAATGAGCTGAGATTTTTGGCTAAAAGCTTTTCCACATTCTGTACATCCAAAGGGTTTCTCTCCTGTATGAGTTCTCCAATGTACAATGAGGTGTGACTTCTTGCTGAAAGTTTTCCTACATGCAGTACATTCAAAGGGTTTCTCTCCATTTTTAATTCTCTGATGTAGACTAAGACCCTTCTTTTGCCTGAGGGTCTTCCCACACTCTTTATATCCATAAGGTTTCACTCTGGGAGTTGTTTTCTCATATTCAGTATGGAAGAATAATTTTGCACATCCATTATCATGTTTCTTTCCCACAGAACTTCTACTATATAAGTCTAAATTATCTACCATATTATATCCAAATGATTCATATTTATGGGGCCTTTGTATTGAAGCAAAAAGGTTTGTACTCAGATAAAGTATGTTTCCAAGTTCATTATAGTCAAGGCCACTCTTACTGGTAATTGTTTTCTTGTCAGGGAATCCAACTTGCATCAGATATTTATCTTGGTCATCCTGATGCTGTCTCTCAATCTGTTCATCAACCTGGCAGGCTTCTTCTAGAAAGAAGTACAATAAACCACCTTTAAACTTTGACATTATGGAATGGACCTTCTTTAGAAATGTTTTGCCATATGAAAGCTGATACTGATATGTCATTTTAACAGAGTTCCTGGAGAGAGAATCTTGACCATCAAATCCTGTTATTTTACTTAACTCCCACTTGCTAGCCTTTTTGTTACCAAGAACAATCTTATCCTAACACTTCAGTCTTTCTTACTTCTACTTTTATATCACTCTGGGGACCTTACCACCCTTTTTATCTTCATTTATCATATGAACTCTTTTAACTATTTCTGATATACTACTTCCACCTAGATAGAAATGCAACACTGCGACTCATGGACTCAAATCTTCCAACAATCCTGAAATCCACATTTTCAATAAATGAGAAAGATCCAGAATAATTATCCTTACAAAAACAAAGAAACCTAATGATCTTTGCTGAATATGGATTTTTGCATTCATCCTAATGATCTTTGCATTCATCCAAGTTTGCATTCACAGTTCTTCAATACCAACTTCTACTTCTGCCTATACTATTTCCACTAAAAACTACATCTATTATTAATTCAAATCCTTCCTCATGTTTCATCACCCACATAGCCCAGTCCTTCATGTTTTGCTATTTCATAATCTAGATAACTTTCAAGAAGCAGTTTAGTCTTTTCAAAAAAAGCTTACTCTGATCATCTTATATAACTTTCATTAACTTCTAAAGTAGTCAGTTATCTGTACCACTCATTTAGACAGTTAAAAGCACAAAGCCTTGCCTTTAATATATCATCAATTACAAGATGCATATTACTCCACATTTTAATACCACTGAATCCAGATTCACCTTACAATCAATGACATGTCATTAATTGGTGGCAAATTTTCTTTCTCAGTGGTGTGTTTTAAAATCAATGGTATCTTGGTCAGTAAATACTTTTTGCACATATATTGAATTTTTATTTTTTGTAGTTTAATTTTCTTCTCACCTATTCCTAAAATTTTATACAAAAAATTTCAAACATACAGAGGAGTTGAAAGAAGAGTACAGTAACTACTCATACTACCACTTAGATTTAACAGCAATATTTAAGATTAATACTGGATTTTAAAATGGATCATGCAGCTGTGGCTTCTCTTCCTATGACTTCCTTTCTTTCTATAGTAAAGCACTAGTTCTGAACTTGGCATGAACATCATAAAGAAAAGTTTTTACAAAATACATTTGATGGGACCCAAGCTCCACCAAGGATCTGCTGAATCTGGACCTCCTTAGGTGATAAGAAGCAACACAGCGCATGTGGTGAGGGCTGTAAGTTCTCTAGCCCAGGATCAAATCCTGGATCAGACTTTTACATGTTCTTTGACCTTAGGCATATTAGCTAATCTATTTGTATCTTACTTTCACATCTGGAAAACAGGAATTGTAACAGTATCCACCAAAATGTATGTCTATAGGATTAAATTAATTATAATAGGGCATGTATAGCACTTCAAATGTTTACTAGAACAACTACTACTATAATAATAGCTACTACTATTATGATTAAGAATCATTATACTATAAAAAGAAATAAGGGCTGTCTCAGGATATTTAACATGTTCTTGAATTAAATGAAAAAAAGATGAATAAAAATATACACAGTAGACTACCATTTTTCCATGGAGGAAATAAGTATTAAGTATATATTTAAAATAATATAGGCTCATACTGTAAAAAACAGTAGGATAAACTTTTAAATATTAATAAATGGTTACCTATGGGTAAGGAAAGGAAAGAGTAGGATGGAGAGGGAAAGAGGCTGGACTTCTTAGAATATACATTGTTTTCTAGATTTGATTTTGGAATCAAGTAAATATTTTACAAATATTTTATATAATCATAGAGCAAAACTGAAAATAAAAGGATTACCTAATAGTAATAAGTATCAACTCATTCTGTATTTCCTAACAACCATGCTAAAAATTCTTGATTCTCAATGGCACCAACATGATTAACTCAATTGAATCAACCCACTGTACACATTCTGCAGTCTCAGAATAATACTAACAATACTACCATCAGATGTAAAATTAACCAATTAAAATATTTTAAGCCCAGAATTTGATTTGGAAATATACATTTGAATACATGATGCATTTTCTCTTAAAAAATCTTTTACATAGTTCCTAGCTATGTCAATTTTTTAAAAAGCCTAGAAAACAATTCCCTACCATCCAAACTGTGGTCACGAAACATTACCACTAAAAAGAACCAAAGCTCCTTGGAAAAATGGCTGATTTCAGGGAAGGTATAGGAAATACATAATATGAGCCTGGAATATCTTGTAACAAAAGAAAGCTACCAAAGACTCGGGACCCAACTTAAAGGGGAATCCACTGGCCAGAGATGGAGCAGTTTGATTTATAATAAGGATAAGGCAATGGATCAAAACATAAAAGTGTTTAAATCCATAAGTCCATAAACGATACTCAAAAAAGACATATTAGGCACCTTTGAATGATGCAACAAAACCAACTCATTTTGAAAACTGGTAAATAAATAGAAAAATATATGTAACTCATATATAATCAAATACAGTTGACCCTTGAACAACACAGGGGTTGGGGCACTGACCCTCTGCACAGTTGAAAATCCAATTGTAACTTATTGGCCCTCCATATAGGCAGCTCCTCCTCCAAGTCTGTGGTCCCATATCTGTGAATTCAATCAACCGTAGATTGTCTAGCACGGTACTATTAACATTGAAAAAGGCATAAAAGTGGACCTGCATGCTTCAAACCCATGTTGTTCAAGGGTCAACTGTTAACAGATGGAGGGCAATCCCTCTTTATGGAAGTATTCCAGCTAATCAACAAAGAAGGAAAAGTCCTTAAAAGTGCCAACTTACAAATGTAAAATGAATGATAGAAAATGCATAGTTTTTCCAACCATCTTAGTAATATAGTAAGTGCCCTACATATGAACCTTCAAGTTTCAAACTTTCAAAAGATGCAAATGAAAAAAAAAAAGGTGCAAATGTGCGTTCACATGTCCACTCACATAAGTCAGTGTAGTACCATATAGCTGATTGTGTTAGTTGGGTACCAAGGCTAACTTTGCTGGACTTATGAACAAATTGGACTTACAAATGTACTCTCAGAAAGGAACCTGTTCATATGTAGGGGACTTACTGTAATTGATTCAGGGAAGAATCATCAATGAACATTAAAACCACTGGGTAAAAAATTTTTGAGGAACAGGATGTTCAGAGTTTGGCAGTTCCACAAAATGTTAAACAGTTATCACATAGTCTAACAATTCCACTATGTATGTACTCACAAAAAATGAAAATGTACATTTCAAAACTTCTGCATGAATATTCATAACAGCATTATATTTAATACAGAAAAAGTGAAAATAACCTAAATGCCCATCAACAGATGAATGGATAAACAAAATGTGGGATATCCATACAATGAAATATCATTCCACCATAAAAAGGGATGACACATACTACAATATGAATGAACCTTGAAACATACAAATGAAAGAAACTGGACATAAAATTCCACATTTTGTATGGTTCTATTTATATGAAATGTCCAGAACAGGCAAAACTAGAGAGAGAAAGTAGATTAGTGCTTGCCAGGAGATGGGGGCTGGGGGATGGAGAGTGACTGATAAGGGACAGGAGTTTCTTTGAGGGGTGATAATAATGTTCTAGAAGTAGATAGTGGGGTTAGATAGAGTATTCTGTGAATATACTAGAAATCACTGAGTTTTTGAGTTTCACTTCAAAAGCATGAATTATATTGTATGTGTATTATATCTTAATAAAGATATTTTGAAAGAGAATCAAGATGCTTTAGGAGACCAACTCTGATAGGAATATCTAAACTGGATAGAATCAGGTAATCCAATCCAGAATTAGACCACTAGTGCCTAGGCCTGTGACTAATGTGGGCCTGGCTTCTGATGAGCAGTGAGAAATGAGAACAACAGAAGAGGCAGGCCTTGGGGCCAGGGGGCTGGCACTTATAAGACACCTGTATTACAGGTGTCTTATTCCCTGCACAGGGAAATGGGACTGTGCAGAAACTTATGGGTGAGCATCAACTTAAGGAGAGTGGCCTGGTGAGTGTAGAACAGGGGAGAAGGTGTTAGTCTTAGGTGTTGATATCCCTGTCCTCCATAAACCATCCCTGAGATATTCCTGAAAGTCATTTCACAGGCCCTCACCCCTGACTGACAAGCTGGGATCTCCTGCCCCCATAGCCTGGGTCAATGCCACTTACCTGGAAAGCTCCAAATTGGAATTTTTCCTTCTAGCAGGCATCGCTCTTCCACCTCCAATTTGAGGATGAGATCTGGTTTGGTAACATGATGCCCTGCTAATGAGAAATGAAAGCAATACCTCCTTGGTCTTCAGAGATTCTGAGAAAAAGGAAGGTGGAGTGTGGGGCAGTACAAGGGATGTATCACTTGACACAATGATAGTCAAACCAATTCACCTGGGTTTTGAGTTCCCAAACACCTTGTCAGGAAAGCAAAGGGGGAAAAGGAACTCTGATCCCTGGAATTTAATGTCAAACTCTTCTATAGTTCAGAGGCCTAACAAGTTTCCAACTTGAGAAAGGAAAAGGCATTCTGTGGGACAGAGTAATCATAAATAGCAAAATTACCTGAGGAAGCGATTCTTACCTACAGAGACCAGGTTGCTGTAGGTCTCCAGCATCACATCTCTGTACAGGGTCCTCTGTGGAGGGTTCAGGTACTGCCACTCCTCCTGGGTAAAATCCACAGCCACATCCTCAAATGTCATGAGTCCCTGTAACTGTATATTCTTTTATTTGAAAATGCTGACCACTGAATGATAAGGATGGGATAAATGTAAGGGAACTTCTGTTTGGGTTCCCAGTTCATGCTGATGACAATACAGGATGTCTGTCAAGTTACTGACCTACTTGGTGGGGGAAAAAAATCTCAAGTCATGGCTGAGAAACTATTATACTAAATAATAGAATATTTAAGACAATGTGGTATTAGAATAGACAAATAGTCCAGTAGAATTAAAAAGATAATCCAAATGTGTAGGGACACCTGAGTAATGATAAAGTTGAAACTGCAAAATAGTGAGGAGAGGATGATATTTTCAAATAAATATAGATGGGTTACCAGATATCTATGTGGACCAAAAAAATGACATTTAACCCCTAACTCTCACCATACACAAAAATCAGCTACAGGTAAATTGTAAATCTAATATGAGAGGTAACACAATGAAGTATCTGGAGAATACTATAGGAAAATGTTTTCATAGGCTTAGGGTAGGGAAAATAAAAAACAAGACATGAAAAGCACTACTCATAAAGGAAAAGATATATGTTACAAGATTAAAAATACAGCAGTAAGAGAAGAGGAACTAAAAGATAAAAGAGCCTCTTGATGAGGGTGAAAGAGAAGAGTGAAAAAGCTGGCTTAAAACTCAATGTTCAATAAATGAAGATCATGGCATCCAGTCCCATCACTTCATGGCAAATGGATGGAGAAAAGTTGGAAACAGTAACAGACTTTATTTTCTTGGGCTCCAAAATCACTGCAGATGGTGACTGCAGCCACGAAACTAAAAGAAGCTTGCTCTTTGGAACAAAAGCTATGACAAACCTAGACAGTGTATTAAAAAGCAGAGGCATCACTTTGCCAACAAAGATCCATATAGTTCAATCCCTTGTCCAGGAAGATTCCACATGCCACAGGGCAACTAAGCCTGTGCATCACAACTACAGAGCCCACCTGCTACAACTACTGAAGCCTGCATGCCTAGAGTCCATGCTCTGCAACAAAAGAAGCCACCACAATGAGAAGCCCATGCACTGCAACTAGAGAAAGCCTGTGGGTAGCAACAAAGTCCCAGCACAGCCAAAAAGAAATAAAAAATTTAAAATGCATACCAAAAATTTAAAAAAAAAAAAAAGAATATACAGTACTGTTAGAAAAGATACAGCAGTAAAAAGGTAAGTATAGATGGGGAGATTATCTTCAGCTTTCATAAGTGATAAAGGGTTCTTATCTGGAATATATAAAATAACCCCTACAAATCAAAAGAAACACAAACAGCACAGAAAAATAGACAAGAGATGTGAATACTAAAAAGAAAAACATATGAACATATGTTCTGTGAACATAAGAAAATGTACTTAACCCCATTAGCACTCAGGTAAATGAAAATTTAAGCCCCATTGAGACACCACTTGGCACTCACCAGAAACATAATTACATGATTAAAATGCCATAAAACTGTGTGGACATGGGAACTCTCACACACTGTTAAAAGGAATGTAAAAACGGGTATAACTGCTTGGGAAAACAGTTTGCATTGTTTACTAAAGTCAATGACTGCAAATACTATGACCCAGCAATTCTACTCCTACATACACACCTTAGAGAAAATCGGGCACATGTACTCTAGAAAACAAGTACAAGGATGTTCACAGGAGGACTATTTGTAATGCTAAATTGTAGGAAAAACCCAAATGTCCCTCAGCAATACAATGGGCAAATTGTGGCACAATCTTTCAAAGGAATACTATGTGGTAATGAAAAGGAATGAACTACAACTGCACATCCAACACAGATGAATGTCACATATGTACTAATGAGCAAAAGAATCCAAACACAGAAGAGCACATACTACATGATTCTGTTTATATACAGTAAGAGAACAGGCAGGCCTAATCCATGCTGTTAGAAGTTAGGACAGTGGTTACCTTTGGGGCTGGTATTGATTGGAAGAGAGCATGAAGGGGGATTTGGAGGTCCTGATTATGTCCTAATCTTGACCTTGTTTCCAGGAGTGGCTCCACAGGGTGTTCACTTTGTCATAATTCATCAAGCTGTACACTTATAAACCATATTTCATGTATGTCATAATTAAATGTATTTTATACCTTTATACTTAAAATTATTTTTGACAAGTGCAAAGACACTTTGATGGAAAATGGGAGTTCGCATTTCAACAAATGGTATTGGAACAACTGACTATCCATATGCAAAGAAAAAAAAAGAACTTCAACCATATACCTCCAACATACATAAAAATTAACTCAAAAATGGATCACATGGAGAAGGAAATGGCAACCCACTCCAGTATTCTTGCCTGGAAAAGTTCATGGACAGAGGAGCCTGGCGGGCTGCAGTCCATGGGGTTACATGACTGAGCATGTATGCACGAGGGTGGAGGGAGATGGGGTGGTAGCAATAAAGTGGTAGAACTAAAAAAATAAAATAAAATGAGAAAAAAAAGGATCACAAACCTAAATGTAAAATCTAAACCTAAAAAAATTTTAGAATAAAATATAGGAGAAAATCTTTTTAACCTTAGATTTGCCAAGTATTTTTCTGATGTGACACCAAAACTCAAGACACTGTTAAAAGAATAAAAACCCATGAAATGGGAGAAAATATTTACAAATTGTACATCCGACAAAGAAGTTGTATTGAGAATACATAAGAACTAGAACTCTCAAAACTTAAAAAAAAAGCCAAGAGACATACTTTATCAAAGTTAAATGGCAAATAAGCATATACCAAGATGCTCAACATCTATAGCCATGAGGAAACCAAATCAAAACCACAATGAGCTACCACTACATACGTATTAGAATGGGAAAAAACATGACAATGGCAAGTGCTGGTGATGATGTAGAATAAACAAAGTCTCATTTATCATAGATAGAAATGCAAAATGGCACAGACACTTTGGAAAACAGTTTTCCAGTTTCTTATGAAGTTAAGCATATACTTCCATAGTATCTACAATCCAACTCACAGGTTTCTTTACCCAAGTGGAATGAAAACTTATGTAAATCCCAAATCCTGTACATGAACATTAATAAAGCAGCTATATTTGTAATCACCAAAATATGTAAATAACTCAAATGTTATTCAACCTGTGAATAAACTGTAATATATATAATGTAATCCAACTCAACAATAAAAATGAAAGAACTAATGATACATGCAAAAACATGGGTGAACCTCAAATGTATTATACTAAGTGAAAGCAGCCAGACTCAAAAAGCAACATACTATATAGTAGTAGTAGTGTTAGTCGCTCAGTCGTATCTGACTCTTTGTGACCCCATGGACTGTAGCCTATGAGGTTCCTCTGTCCACGGCATTCTCCGGGCAAGAATACTGGAGTGGGTTGCCATTCCCTTCTCCAGGGGATCTTCCTGACCTGGGGATTGAACCCAGGTCTCCTGCATTGCAGGCAGATTCTTCACCATCTGAGCATACTATATGATTTCATTTCTATAACATGGGAAAGGCAAAACTATAGAGACCAAAAATATATCAATGATTACTAGGGACCAGGGTGTGGCAAGGGGTGAACTACAAAAGGGAAATATAGTTGACCCTTGAACAACACAGGTTTGAACTACATAGGTCCACTTATATGCAGATTTTTTTTCAATTAAACATACTGGAAAAATTTTGGAGATTTGCAACAATTTGAAAAACTCACATAAACTGTGTGCACTAGAAATATAGAAAATATTAAGAAAAAGTCTTGAAAAAATAGTATATATGTAGATAATATTCTATCCTTGCATAGACATAAGGTGATTTTTTTTTTTTTTTGGCCACACTATGTGGCTTGCAGGATCTTAGTTCCAGGTCATGGAGTTGAACCCCGGGCCCTCAGCAGTGAAAACTCAGAGTCTTAACCAGAAAGACTGATGTGAGGTACTCCTCTCTGTTTCGCCTAACTCAGAACTCAGGCCAAAAAGCAGTAGGCATTGCTCTAAAAGACTGCAAGACAAACTAACAACCCAGAGATGCCTGGGGCCAAAGATTACAGTCCAGACAGAGAACAGACTGCCTAAGGCCTGAGATTCTGTGGGAAGTTAGGATATTCAAAAATACCCATATACAGGGAAAGGTAGAAAGCCACATACATGCCCAGGACAGGACTTAGGCTCACAAAAGACATGAGAAGACTAACTGCTCTAATTCTTCATGAGCATAGAAAAATGAAAAGCTTCCAAATTCTTACATGAATTGAATGTAAAATTGACACATAAACCCATTTAAGATTGTACAAAATAGGAAAATGCAGACTAATCTCACTTATGAACAACAGTGCAAAAATCCTCAATAAAATACAGCTGATCCTTGAACAACTGAAGGTTAATCCCCATATAACTTATACTGGCCCTCCAAATCAGAGGTTCTTCCACATCTGTGGATTCAACCAAGTCCACAGGACTGTGTAGTACTGTAGTACTCACTATTGAAAAAATCCACATGTAAATAGACCTGAACAGTTCAAACCCACCTTGTTCAAAAGTCAGCTGCATAAGCAAACAATAAATCCACATTAAGACAATAATACATTGTGACCAATTAAGATTTATTCCAGCCATACGATGATAGTTCAATACTAGAATATTCATTAACATAAATCACCATTAAACAGACCTAAAGAAAAAACTTATATGAATATAACTAATATAATAAATGCTAATACAAAAATATTGAAACAGAATTCAATACCCAATCCTGATAAACAAAACAGATTGGAATAAATGATAATTTCCTTAAAATAACCAAAGATAGATAAATATTGATAGATAGGAAGGAGGGAAGGAATGAAGGAAGGATTGGAATGGAAGGAAGAAGGAAAGGAAGGAAGGAAAGGCAAATTGGAATGGAAGTAAAGAAAGGATGGACAGAGGGATGAACTGGACTGGAAGGAAGGACAGAATGTATATTTTGCATAGGGGCCTTGGATCACCAAGGATAATGTAATGATGTGATTTAGGGTTGGGGCTGGCTACACCAGAAAGATCAACCACATGATTTAGGGTGGGGGCTTTGGGTCACTCCCAGAGGGGCTGGAGAGAGAGAGCAGCCACATGGACAATCATGCCTATAAAATGAAGCCCTAATTAAAAACTCTGAACACTGAGGCTCACAAGAGCTTCTCTGGTTGACAGAATTCCATGTGTACTACCACACATCAATACCAATTACACAAAGTCATGCATCTTGACTCCAGGGGGAGAGAAAAATGGAAGCCCCACGTTTGGTACTTTCTGGGGATCTGCCCTATATACTTCTCTCTTTGGTAGGTTCCAATCTGTGTCCTCTCCCTGTAATAAGCCATAGCCATAAGTATTACTGCTTTCAGTGAGTTCTCTGACTTCCTCCAGTGAACTGTCAAACCTAAGCGTGACCTTGGGGACCCCCAAACTTGCAAGTGGTGTCAGAAGTGAGTGTGGTCTCTTATCAGGACAGTTTTCTCTAACTTCAGAGTTGTCCAACTCTTGACAGATAGAATGACACAAGGTCACAAAGATGCAGTTATCCCTAAGTTAATTTATAAATTTAATGTGATCCCAATTTAAAACACAAGCTTCTTAATGGTACTAAACAAGGTAGTACTAAAGATCATATCAAAAAATAAATATGCAAGAATAGCTAGAAAATTTCTGGAAAAGAAAAAGCAGAAAAATTTCTGCTTCAGGGAGGAAGCAGCTCTACCAGATACCAAAACATATTTTGATACAGGCATTCTATCAAAGCATAGGGTTCGAAAGACCCACTTTTTAATTAATGGTGCTGAGTTAACTCGAAAGCCATTTTGGAAAGACTAGATTGGATCCACACCTCATTGCATAAGGTATAAACACCAAATGGATCAGAGACCTAAATGTAAAAAAATGCAACTAATCAAAGTACTAGAAGAAAGCATAGGTGAATGTCCATATAACCTGGATGTTGTTGTTGTTTTACTCACTCAGTGGTGTCCGACTCTTTGCGACCCCATGGACTGTAGCCCGCCAGGCTCCTCTGTCCATGGGGATTTCCAGGCAAGGATACTGAAGTGGGTTGCCATTTCCTTCTCCAGGGGATCAAACCCACATCTCCTGCAAGTCTCCTGCATTGCAGGAGGATTCTATACTGCTGAGCCACCAGGGACAGAGAAAGACTTTCTAACTATGAATAAAAATCCAGATATAATAAAAGATTAATAAACATAACCACAAAATACAATATAAAAACACTTTATAGTGCAAAAACCACTACAATATTGTAATTAGCCTCCAACTTATAAAAATAAATGGGAAAAAAATGCAAAAAAAAAAAATAAACACTTTGATAAGACCGAGGACAAGACCGAGGACAAAGCAGGGGTGAAATCTGTTGCAACATATATCACAAATAAAGACTGGTATAACATATATCACAGATAAAGATTAATATCCTTAACATATAAAGAACTCTTGAAAATCAAGGGGGAAAAAAGGACAAATACCTGACAGAAAATCAGGCAAAAAATGTAATACAATTAACAAGAGAAATAAAAATATCTCTTAAATATATGAAATTATATTCAACTTTACTCATAATAATAGAAATGGCAATTAAAACTAGAGATACCATTTCTTACTTAGCAGATTGGAAAAAGTTTAAAAGCCAGACAACATACTCTATTGGTATAGTCACAGAGAAACAAGGCACTATCATACATTGTTGGTAGGAATATAAAAGAGTATAACTCATATAGAAGGGAATTTAGCAATATCTAATCAAGTGTATTTACCCTTTGATCAGCAATGCAACCTGTAGAAATTTATATAGAAGATATACCTGAATGAAAAGGAAACAACTTATGCACAATACATTTCATTTCAGCATTATTCTTTTTAAAATTTTATTTATTTATTTGGCTGTGCTAGGTCTTAGTTGTGGCATGTGGGATCTAGTTCCCTGACCACGGATCAATCCAGGGCCCCCTGCACTGGAAGTGCAGAATCTTAGCCACTGGATCACCGGGGAAGTCCCCAGCATTATTCCTAATTGCAAAATACTGGAAACAACCAAAATTCACATGTACATAGGAGAATGACTGAACAAACTGGTGCATCCATTAATGGAATACTATGCAACTGAAAAAATGAATGAAACAGAAATTGAACAATCCTCAAGTTCATATAAAAGTCACAAAAGACCTGAATAGATAAAGCAATCTTGAGAAAGAAAACAAAGCCGCAGGCATCACACTCCGTAGTTACAAATAAACTGTATTCAAAGCTATAGTAATCAAAATAGCTTGATTTGATTGAATCAAAATAGTAATCAAAATACTTGCATAAAAACCGACACATAGATCAATGGAACAGAAGGCCCAGAAATAAACCCATGCATATATGGTCAATTAACTTATGACAAAGGAGCCAAGAATATACAACGTGGAAAAGATAATCTCTTCAATAAATTCTAAAATAAATTCTGTTGGGAAAACTGGACAGCTACATGCAAAAGAATGAAACTGGAACACTATCTTATACTACATGCAAAAATTAACTCAAAACGGTTTAAAGACTTGAATATGGGACCCAAAACCATAAAATTCCTAGAATAAAACATGGGTGGTAAGCTCCTTGATATCAGTTTCAGCAGTGATTTTTTTGGTTAATAAAAAAATCATTGATTTAATGATTAACACCAAAAAGCAAAGGCAACAAAAGCAAAATTCAACAAATAGGACTACATAAAAATAAAGCGCTTCCATACAGCAAAGGAATCCATCAAGAACATGAGAAAACAACCTACCAAACAGGAAAAAACTTCTGCAAATCATATAAATTGTAAGAGGTTAATATTGAAAATATATAAAGAACTCACAACTCAGTATCAAAAATAAACCCAGTATCAAAAAGAAAACAATTAAAAAATAAGCAGGGAGTTTTCCCTGGTGGTCCAGTGGTTAAGTCTGCCTGCCAATGCAGGGAACATGTGTTTGATTCTGGTCTGGGAAGATTCCACATGCTGTGGAGCAACTAAGCCCATGCACCTCAATTACTGAGCCCTCGCTCTAAAGCCCCTGTTCTACAAGAAAAGGCACTGCAGTGAGAAGCCCATGCATCACAACTAGAGTGTGGCCCTCACTGGCCGAAACTGGAGAAAGCCCGGGTGCAGCAATGAAGACCCAGTCATAAATATTTTTTTAAATCAAAACAAAAATAAGCAGAGGATCTGAAGAGACATTTTTTCAAAGAATACATTCAGATGGCCAACAGGCACATGAAAAAATGCTCAACATCACTAATCATCAGAGAAATGCAAATCAAAACCACAATAAGCTATCACTTCACAACTGTCAGAATGGCTATTATCTAAAAGATAAGCAATAGCAAGTGTTGGCAAGGATGTGGAGAAAAGGGAATCCTCATGCACTGTTAGTGAGAATGTAAATTGGTGCAGCCATTATGTAAAATAGTATGGGGGTTCCTCAAAAAATTAAAAATAGAATTATCATATGATCCATCCATTCCTTTCCTGGCTATTTATTCAAAGGAAACAAAAACACTGACTGGGGAAGATGTATGCACCTCCATGTTCACAGCAGCATTATTTACAATAGCCAAGACATGGACTTTACCTAAGTGTCCACTGAAGGATGAATGGATACAGAAAATGTGATAGACACACATATACAAATGGAATGTTATTCAGCCACAAAAAAGGAGCGCTTGCCATTTGTGAACATGGATGGATCTTTAGGGCATTATACTAAGTGAAGTAAGTCAAGAGAAAGTTAATACCATATGATCTCACTTGTATGTGGAATCCAAACAAACAAAAGAAGCCTCATAGACACAAAAAACAGATTGGTAGTTACAAGACGCAGGTGGTGATGGGTGGGGATAGACAAATAAGTAAAGGTGGTCAAAAGGTACAAACTTCCAGTTATAAAATATCTATAAGTAAGTCCTGGGGATGTAATGCACAACATGATGACTACAGTTAATAATACTGTATCATATATTTAAAAATTGCTAACAGAATAAATCTTGAAAGTTTTCATCATAAGAAAAAAATGAGTAACTGTGGTGATGAATGTTAACTAGACTTACTGTGGTGATCATTTTGGAATATACACAAATATTGAATCATTATGTTGTACATCTGAAACTAATGTATATGTCAATCATATCTCAATTAAAATGAATGAGGACAGTATTTGTAAACATACATGGAGCAATTTCCAGGATATATTGTTAAGGGAAAAAAGCAAAGTGCAAAAGAGTCTATAAATAAAGTATACTACTTTTTTGAGTAATATGAAAGGGGAAATCATCACATGAGTACATCATGCAAAATGCCAGGTTGGATGAAGCACAAGGTGGAATCAAGATTGCCGGGAGAAATATCAATAACCTCAGATATGCAGATGACACCACCCTTATGGCAGAAAGTGAAGAAGAACTGAAGAACCTCTTGATGAAAGTGAAAGAGGAGAGTGAAAAAGTTGGCTTAAAACTCAACATTCAGAAAACTAAGATCATGGCATCTGGTCCAATCACTTCATGGCAAACAAATGGGGAAACAATGGAAACAGTGACAGACTATTTTGGTGGGGGGGGCTCCAAAATAACTGCAGATGGTGACTGCAGCCATGAAATTAAAAGATACTTGCTCCTTGGAAGAAAAGCTATGATCAACCTAGACAGCATATTAAAAAGCAGAGACATTACTTTGCAAACAAAGCTCCGTCTAGTCAAAGCTATGGTTTTTCCAGTAGTCATGTATGGATGTGAGAGTTGAACTATAAAGAAAGCTGAGCGCCTAAGAATTGAGGCTTTTTTGAACTGTGGTGTTGGAGAAGACTCTTGAGAGTCCCTTGGACTGCAAGGAGATCCAAACAGTCCATCCTAAAGGAAATCAATCCTAAATGTTCCCTGGAAGGACTGATGCTGAAGCTGAAACTCCAATACTTTGGCCACCTGATGGCGAAGAACTGACTCACTAAAAAACCCTGATGCTGGGAAAGATAGAAGGTGGAAGGAGAAGGGGATGAAATGAGATGGCTGGATGGCATCACTGACTCGATGGACATGAGTTTGAGTAAGCTCCGGGAGTTGGTGAGGGACAGGGAAGCCTGGCGTGCTGCAGTCCATGGGGTGGCAAAGAGTCAGACCCAACTGAGTGACTGAACTGAACTGAAAGGGGAAATTTTTAAAATATACCTTTATCTGCTTCTTTAAAAAAGAAACGTTATAAGCATAAATCAGAAACTAACAAGACTGGTTATCTCCAAGGTAGAATGAGAATTGGGTATTAGGTACAGGAAGAGGTGACAATTCTGTGTATATATTTCTGTCTTCAAATCATATTAACATTTTATATATAGTATAAAATAAGGATAAAGTTAAATCAACAAAGATGGAAAGAAATAAAATAACAATGGAATACAAACAGAAAAAATGAACCTAACTGTATACCAAATAAATAACATAACCACACTATATAGGAAAAAATCAAAAGGAAAAATTAATTCATGTAACTTCTAAACAGAGTACTTTGATTACATATCCTCAGTATAAAAGGCATGCAGTTTGTGTACTGTACTCAATAGGTTGATTTTTCACAGGTGTGTAGGAATTCTGATTCTATCTTCTGTATATTGTAAGACTAAGAAAATGAATCAATATATTGATGCTAGGAGCCAGTCCCCTCACTGTTAGTGAAGGGAGATGCAAATATGGAGTAAGAGAGGTCTAGGAAGATTCCTGGGATATTGCATAAATTCAAGCTATGCATGTATGTATGTGTGTGTATACACAGACATACAGAGACACAGTTCACTGAAAAGACCTAGAAGTAATAATGCTCCAAAAGCAATGAGCACACCTACCACCCAGATTTTGATTTCTATATATAATTATTTACTAACAGGAACCAGTGCTGCTTGGAGAAATGGATGATTCTAGGTCTGGGGTAGGAAAAGTAAAAAAGATGGAAGCTGGAAAATCTTATTATGTTGGCACTAAGGTGGTGCTCAGAAAAGTATCAGGATGTGACAAAAGGACACAAAAGCCAGCTTAGGGGATCCCCCTGGATAACTCAGGGGCAAGTGAGCAGCAAAATAAACAATGACAATTATAATACATTATAATCTACTGAAAAAGTTAAAATCCATAAAAATTAAAATTCTGTATTAATGATATAAATAAAGAAGAGGGAGCCCCACCTCCTAACACCATCACTGACCTTGGGCATTAGGATTCCAACGTGAAGTTTGGGGGCACACAAACATCCAGACCATAGCAAAGGTCAACAAACAAAAATCAATCATATTTCTATATACTGGCAGTGAATACCTGAAACTGAACTTTTAAAAACAAAACCACTTGCGGTGGCTTAAAAAATGAAGCATGCCATATTGTTGTGGAATGAACTGTGCCCCCCCGAAAATTCTTAAGCTGAATGCCCAAACTCCCAGTGTGACTGTATTTGGAGACAGAGTCTTTAAGAAGGTAATTAAGGTTAAATGACATCATAAGAGTGGGACCTGATCCAACAGGATTGGTGTCCTAAAAATAGGAAGAAACACCACAGCTCCCTCTCACTCTGCAGATACACAAAGGAAAGCCTATGTGAGGACAGTGAGAAGGCAGCTGGCTATAAGCCAGGAAGAATGTCCTCACCAAAACCAACTCTGATCTGGGATTTCTAGCCTCCAGAACTGTGAAAAAATAAATTTCTGTTGTTTAAGCCACCAAGTCTGTGGCATTCTATGACAGCCTGAGCAGACTGATACACATATAGAATCTGTATGTTGAAAATTACAAAATGTTGATGGAGTCAGTAAATGAAGATCTAAATAAATAAATGGAGAGGTAAATAAATACTGTGTTCATGGACTGGAAGACACAACATAATAAAGACATCAAGTCTGCCCAAACTGATCTATAGGTTTAACTCAATTCCTATCAGAATCCCAGCAAGATCATTTTTAGACATGTAAACAAGATTATTCTAAAATGTACATATAAAGACAAAGGCACAAAAATAGCCAAAAAAGTTGAAAAGGTAGAATAAAGTTGGCGAAATCATACTACTTGATTTCAAGACCTATCATAAAGCTGCAGTAATGAAGACAGTGTGGTACTGGTGGAGGATTAGATACACAGATCAATAGAACAGAAGACAGTCCAGAGACAGATCCCACAAATATGGCCAACTGATTTTTGACAAAACCATAAAATCAATTCAATGGAGAAAAGATGGTCCTTTCAACAAATGGGGGTTAGAACAAATAGAAATCCATTTGCAAATTTATGAACCATGACCTAATCCTTATGCCTTACATAAAAATTAACACAAAATGGATCTTGAGTCTAAATCTTGAGTAAACCTAAAATTATAAATATTATAGGAGCAAATCTTCATGACCTAATGTGATATTGTGATTCATAATAAGAAATGCATTTTTGGTCTTAGCTCCCAAATTCTGGCAGAAAGAGCTCCTGAAAGGCTTGGAGTATCTCAAGCAAGGAAAGCAATAAAAGTGTCTTTTGGTATGTAATGAGATGACTTTAGGACCCCACCTAAGAAGGGGGAGCTGGTGACCAGCCATGTGATTAGAGGACTGGAAGTTTTACTCCCGCCCCCCAACCTTGGGGATGGGGAGAGGGACTGGAGGTTAAATCAAAAGTCAATTGCTAAATAAATAACAACAACAAAGCCAATGGCCAATGAGTTAATCAATCATGCCTATGTAAAGAGTTCAGTTCAGTTGCTCAGTTGTGTCCAACTCTTTGCAACCCCATGGACTGCAGCACGGTAGGCTTCCCTGTCTGCATAAAAATCCAAAAGGACTGGATTCAGAGAGCTTCTGAATTGTAAACACATGGAGGTGCTAGGAGAGTGACACACCTGGACCTAGAGAAGGTATGGAAGCTCTTCCCCATATATTCTGCCTTTACATATCTCTTCCATCTGCATGTTCATCTGTATACTTTAATATATCCTTTAATAAACTGGGAAACATGTTTCCCTGAGTTCTGTGAGCCACTCTAGCATATGAATCTAACTCGAAGAGGGGGTCACTGGAAGCTCTGATCAACAGCTAGTTGTACAGAAGCACAGGTGATAAGCACTGGGCTTTTGACCGGCATCTTAAGTTGGGAGGTGGGGCAGTCTTGTGGAACTGAGCCCTTAACCGATGGGATCTGACACAATCTCCAGGTAGACAGTGTCAGTATTAAGTTGTAGAACACCCAGCTGGTGTCACAGAGATTTGCTTGTTGTCGGGGGAAACCGCCACACATTTGGTGACCAGAAGTATCAGAAGTGTTATTTGTGAGAGTAAAGGAAAACTTATGGGAGTGACACAGTAGGAAAGAACTCCACATAGGAGATACAAGACTAGAGTTTTTCCATTTTAATTAGGGTGAGGCAAAGAGTTCTTAGACCTGACACTGTTAGGGGAAGCACATTGACTGAAACTGCCCACCCTGGTCAGGCACCATAGTAACCATTTGCATGAGTTGTTTTACAACAGGAGGTCCTGCTAAGGAGCACGGAACTAATAAGCCACCACCAACCAGAAGAGTTCGGGAAAAGTCAAAAGGAGACACCACATGTCCGACCTTCCAGAATCCTTCTCTCTGGCATCCATCTTGGCTGAACAAGGGCATGCACCACCAGGAAGGACTCTGAGTCAGAAAGATTGGCTAAAGACAACCCAGAAACTAATCCCATCACCATAAAACCGAAGACTGCAAGCCATGTGGCAGAGCTGTTCTCCTGGGTTCCCTTACCCTACTGCTCTCCACCCGGGTGCCCTTTCCCAGTAAAATCTCTTGGTTTGTCAGCACATGTGTCTCCTCAGACAATTCATTTCCAAGTGTTGAGCCCAGTTTCGGGCCCTGGAAGGGGTCCCCCTTCTTGCAACAACACCAAAAGCACAACCCATAAAGGAAATAGCTTATAAAGTGGACATTTTCAAAATTAAAAATTCTTGCTCTATGAACAACATGATTAAAAGACAAGCCACACACTTGAAGAAAATATTTACAAACCATGTATCTGACAAAGGACTTGTACACAAAATATACAAAGAACTCTCAAAACTCAATTGTGAGAAAAACAATCCAATTTAAAAATGGGCAGAAGACTTGATCAGATGCTTCACCAAAGAAGATATGCAAAAAGTAAATAAGCCTATATAAAGATATTCAATATCACTGGTCATTAGAGAAATGCAGATTAGTCTGTGATTGAAGACAACTCCACCACCCAAAGGAAGATTCAGCAAAGAAATGACTTGAAAGGCAATTGCAGGAAACCTTTACTTCCCTGAGGACCTGATGAATAGTAAATGGAGCCAGATTTCCTCTGGCTGCCAGAGGCTCAAAGAGAAATTTGCAACTCAACTAATATTGTAATGCGTAACTGTCCGTTACACCCTAAGTCTTGTGTCTACATTTTAATTTGGCCTTTGCTGTCTCTCATTTTCCCTGATATTAACACTTGTTTATAAATAATCTATTTTATGTTTGAGATTCCTACATCGTTGAACACATTCATGGTAAAATAAAAGGAAGAGACAACATCCTTACCTGGGGTTCGGCCATTCCCTCCTCTTCTTGGGAAGAAACAAGAGATGTGTGAAGACTGAGCTAGAAGAGTGGAGAAGTGTACAGCATATGAGAGACTGCATCAGGCTTCCAGTGCCCAGAAATATCTGCCTAGAAATCCCCTCACACCAGCTGGGCACGTGGCTGCTCTGTGGAAGTTTGGGAAACCATGTGGTTTTAACAACCACTTGTGTATTCTTGAGTCTTTTTCTCATGCGAAAACAAAAGTTTTCTTCTGTAGATATACTTGTGTACTGACTCAGAAATTGTATTTCTAGGTATTTTCCTTAATTAAATAAATAATGGATCACAATTTCTCTTTAAATAGTTTCATCTCAGCACTGACTTTAACAATGCCAAACTTATGATCCATAATAAGGGATTAAATTCTATTATTTATATTAGCTATTATAGCTATTAAAAGCTATTATAGCTATTAAAAATAATCTTGTATGGAACTGTACACTTATTACCTGTTTATTTTTCTGTACATGTATCTAAATTACAAGTATTTTAAATGTTATACGATAAATTTTTAAGCTGAATCATAGTAACTTCTAAATGAAAAAAAGGTAAGTTATGAAACTGCAGGAACCCATGCGCTAAATGTTTAAAAATGCATACACCTCATACACACTAAAAAATGTCAAGAATTACAATATAAATATAGGGGCATAAATTAGTTCCTTTTTATTTTCTTCTCCTCTCATTGCTAATCAATCTACAATGCAAATATTACCTACTTTTAAATCCCAAAAAGAAACTGAACTTTAAAATTATTATTCCCATGCGTTTTAAGCCAGATCCCCCCAGACTCCACACCACCAGTCCCTGCCCAACCTTCCCAAGCCCCAAACTCTGGGCGAGGCCCTTTACTGGGTGAGTACTCTCAGGTACCTCTTCTTGCTTCTCCTCACCTCACTGGGGCCGTCTTGCCCAGGAGTCAGAAGGAAGCCCTCGGGTGCAGATTCACTTCAACTGGAACATTCAAAACTGGCCCCTACCTAGGGGGCTCGGAAAAGGGGATACAGGCAGGAGAGGTGGGGGCGCCTAGGCAGAAGCTTGAGGATGCGTATAAACCCTTAGCGCAGGTCACTGTGCTAGAAAATGTGTAAAAGTCAATATTTAGTAAGCCCCATTCAACCCTGACTAGCCCCATAACTTTGTCTACAACTGAGCCCACAAACCCTCATTCGCTGACCTCTTGGTCCACCATCACTCACCCCACAACCTCCCACGTCAATGACCCCCCAAACCCGATGCATTCGTTCCCCAGAACTCGCCATCACTCAGCCCATCATCCCTACCACTCGCCCCCTCAACCTCTTTCTCGACAACAGATTTTCTGCTCGGTGCAGAGGTTACGAGAACTAGCCCCGGAGAAGCACTTCCGCTTTGGGACCAACTCAGGCTCCGCAGCCCACAGGGCTGCAGTGGCCGGGTGTGCGCACGCTCAGTGGGGCCTTTGAGCCCGCATCCGCCAAGAGTCAACATGGGGCCCCCTCCCGCCGGCCGGACGCGAAAGCAATGGAGCCGCAGCGCAGGCGCAGAAGGAAAATGGCCGCTCCGGTGACGTCACTGCTCTGACGCGATGGCCGTGCCTACCGCTTCTCCTCCCTTCTAGGGCTGCAGTGTAGAACAGGTGTTTATGATCTACAGAGGCCGTCATTCCTAAGACTCCAAAGACGGGTTTCCTTATTGCGGGAGGGGAAATGCGCAATTAAGGAAAACGCTAGCAGGCGGGAATTTGATGTCTTGAACCTGGAGGGCAGCATCAGGTTTGCAGATATAATTGAATAGGAACTCGGGATGCGTAGCAGAATTGTTCTGCGTGCACAAAGGCTGGGAGTAGGGAAAAGTCACTGGCTCCATCCAGTGGCCAAGGCTGGGAGTTTACAGTCTAGCGTTTGAAGGACGGTGTGCAGACAAACAAGCTGCTGAAGAATAAATAAACGGCGACCTAGTACATAAACACACACGGGGATGAAGGGGATGTGTTAAGTAGTGGCTGGGAGGCTGTTTTCTCAGGATGGGCAGGGACGATCTCCTTTTGTCGGAGGTGACAGTTACACTGATCAAAGGAGCCAGCCACAGAAATAATCTGAATCAAAGAGCTTTGTGGTGGAAGGTGAGGCTGTTGCAAAGGCCCTGCCTGAAGTAGGACTGGTTTGGCATATTGGAGGAACAGAAACAATGTCAGTGTGTTGGGAATGTAGGAATTGTGGGCAAGGGAGAAGTGAGTGGGTTGCAGATGCCCTAAGGCCTCCCCTGCCAGGGACAGAGCTCCTATTTCCTTCTGGACATAATAGGATGCCATTAAGCGGGAGGGGAGGGGGTCAGATTTTTAAAAATCCAGTCTGAAGCAATCTAGCATTATATATTAACTTTTTAAATACATGTATATTTGACTTTTTCTTTAATTGCCTGTCTTGCACCACTAAAATATGAGCTCCGCAGGAATTTACTTAAGCACCTCCTGTATGCCTGGTAGTGTTCTAGACACTGGAATACAGCAGGGAAGAAAACAGAACCAACCAACCAAATAAAATGATAGAAACAGCTATGTAATCTAGGGCAGGACTTAACTCCTCTGGGTTTAATTTCCTCATCTATAAAATGAGGATAATGACAGCACTTACATATAAGACTGTGGTGACAAATGAACTGTTAATTGTAAATAGTTTAGAACAATCCCTGGCACATAGCAAGTGCTAATATATAAGTGATGATGATGATGTTGTTGATTAAGATAAAAGTAGACGTGTGTATGTATAAAACTTTTACTAATAAGAAGGAAAAAATAAAAAGATGACCTGCAGGCTGCTTTGTGGATAACAGATTGCAGAGGGCAAGGATGAAAACAGGAAGAATAGTGAGGAGGCTTCTACCAACGGGCCCAGTAAGTGATAATGGAGGCTCAGACCTAGCTCAGTATCTCCTGTGTGCCAGGCACTGTGTGAAGGACATACGACCTGCCTCAGATACTCCCCATTTTCTGTGAACAATCCTGTGGTCCTCCCTCTTGTCAGGTGAGGAAACTGAATCCCAGAGATACTAAGTAACTTGCCCGAGGTCACACAGGTTCCCAAGATCAGATCTTTAACTTCTAGCCAATAATACTTTATTTGGTATACCACAGAACTTCTGGAAAGTACCTGAGGGTCCTTATTCCAGAACCATTAAAAACAAGGCAACAATTTTTTGGGGGGGGGCCAGGAATACATATGGAGCTTCCTAACAGACAAAGCAAAGAGAGAAAGCAGAGAAGTAACTCAGGTCTCTTGGAATCTTAAGGATTTGCACCTCCTGGATACAAAACTTGTCAACTCTCTGAATGCATCAGAAGGTGGAAAATAGGAGGATCTGGACCTTTAGGGCCCATGTTATTCTGGCCTCTTCCAGCCTGTAAACATAATTTCTCTACCACCTTGTACACACACATATCTTGATTCCAGCTTGCACTTCATCCAGCCCAGCGTTTCTCATGATGTACTCTGCATATAAGTTAAATAATCAGGGTGACAGTATACAGCCTTGACATACTCCTTTTCCTATCTGGAACCAGTCTGTTGTTCCATGTCCAGTGCTAACTGTTGCTTCCTGACCTGCATACAGTTTTCTCAAGAGGCAGGTCAGATGGTCTGGTATTCCCATCTCTTTCAGAATTTTCCAGTTTATTGTGATCCACACAGTCAAAGGCTTTGGCATAGTCAATAAAGCAGAAATAGATGTTTTTCTGGAACTCTCTTGCTTTTTTGATGATCCAGCGGATGTTGGCAATTTGATCTCTGGTTCCTCTGCCTTTTCTAAAACCAGCTTGAACATCTGGAAGTTCACAGTTCATGTATTGTTGAAGCCTGGCTTGGAGAATTTTGAGCATTACTTTACTAGTGTGTGAGATGAGTGCAATTGTGTGGTAGTTTGAGCATTCTTTGGGGTTGCCTTTCTTTGGGATTGGAATGAAAACTGACCTTTTCCAGTCCTGTGGCCACTGCTGAGTTTTCCAAATTGCTGGCATATTGAATTAGATTGGACTGACTGAGATTAGGTTGGGATAATGCAGGGTAGCATTGCAGTAATAGGCAGGGATCCCAGTGAGAATCAGCCCAGGTGAATGAGATGAAGCATGTTTGTGAATGGAGGTAAAGATGGGCAGAGTGATAGAGGATGGAAGTAAACAGCAGAAGGTGAGGAACTAGCTATTATACAGCAAAGGGAAAGAGGGTGAAGGTCACTTGGCCCAAGGTGAGTAAAATGGGGGAAATGGGGCCCAATGTGAGTAAAAAGTGGTAAATCTGAGACAGAGTGTGACTCAACAAGGGTACTGTGGGATGGAGTGGGAGCAACTCAACATGAATCAGGAGCAGAACGAGAGTGATGAGTGGAAACAGGGGTTACATTGGGGAGTGACTTTAATGAGATAATGAGAGGCAGCATGTGAGTAAATGGAGGCAGTGAAGATAGAGGCAGTGAAAAATGAGAAAGAACAGAGGCGATCAAGCATAGAGTGAGTATGTGTGGATAACTTGGGCTAGTGTTTGAGAGTAATATAGTTCCAGGAAATGCAGGTAATATGGGGGCAGCCCTTGAGAGAATAGAAGTGAAGAAGGGGCAGAAAGAGAGTGAATGAGATGGGAATGAGGCCCAGAGTCAATGAATAAAGCTGAAGGATAGGCCACATGAGAGTGGATGGGAGTCATTTGATGCGGTGTCAGGCAGTGAAGGTTAAAGTAGGAAATGAGAGTCTGAGTAGGAGTGAAAGGAGGTAAAGAAGGAAAGGATATGAGAGAGCTTGGGTTATAGTGAGTAGAGGGTTACGGAATTACAGAAACACAAGGCCCAGCATGAATGAATATAAATGGATACAAGGCAGTGTAAGTGGACAAGGGAATAAAAGCTAGAATGAGGATGTGGGTGAAAAAGCAGTAGAATGAACATGTATATGTAATATATAATGTGGGGCAGAGTCTGATTAAATGGGTGTAATGTGGGGCAGATTCCAGTAAATGAGGGTGGAACAGAGCACATTAAGTGAAGAGAGGTGAAGGAGGTGCTGAGAATCAGTAAATGGAGGTAATGTGGAGCAGAGGGTGAGGGCACAGTAATCATATTTTTTTAATTTTTTTCCCATTTATTTTTTTATTAATTGGAGGCTAATTACTTTACAGTATTGTAGTGGTTTTTGTCATACATTGACATGAATCAGCCATGGATTTACATGTATTCCCCATCCCAAGTAATCATATTTTATAGAGCATGAGGAATCCAAGGTGGTAGTAGGTATGGTGTAGTGACTAGAGCTGACTACTCAATGGAGCGGGGGAAATGGAGGTGATGAGGGGCAGAGTGAGGGGAAATGGAGGTAACCAAGTGGTAGAGCATGATTAATGGGAGTTGAGTGGGACAGTGTTAAGGAACATAGGGGAATGTGTGCTGAGTGTGAGGTCTAGCACTTGGGTCCTGTCAGTCCCTTGGGTGTCCCAAACCCCTCTCTCCCTGCATCCCTTTCTGACATCTCTTGGTTTCTCCCTGTCCTTGTCTCCTTCCACCTCTGTGCATATATCAGTATCTTTCTTTTTTCTTTGTGTGTGTCTTTAAGAGAGCTGGTACAGGGGAAGATGATGAGATGCCCAACCCCGTCTCTGGCCTCTGTGTTCTAGAATCTATCACCTAGCTCTTTGCTCATAAAGCCCATAGTTCCAGTAACCCCTAGTTCTGCACACTGCAGGGTGAGTCTGGAGCAGGGGAGTAAGTTAGGAAGACTTGTGGCTGTCATAATGCAGGTCTCAGGCACTATTGTTGTGATCCTGGTGATCCTGGTGGCTGCCAATGTGGAGGCCAAGATCTACGAACGCTGTGACCTGGCAAATAAGCTGGAAGCGGCCGGCCTTGAGGGCTTCAACGGCTATACCATTGGAGACTGTGAGACCCCAGTTGCCCCAAATCCCATCCATGCAGTGAGCTGCCCACCACACTCAGACCCAGACCCCACCCCCTTGCTATCTGTTATCTCCCCAGGCTAGGGAATGATCCTCTTGGTCACCCTCTGACTGTTATGAGTAGTTTAACTAACTCTAGTTTCATCATCATTGCCTTCCCAACCATTTACCCTCATCTCTACTAACACCACCATCATTACCATCAATGTCACCACTGCTAAAATCACCGTGAATGCCATCACCACCGCCATTACTGACACCTTTCCAGAATCACCAACATCAACACCACCACCAAACCAAGATCATCACCCCCACAACTGACAGGAAAACCATGCCTGCCCCACTCCCTCCTCCTACCTTCTTCCCTATTCCCAGGACTCATGCCTCTCTGCTACCTTTTCCTTCCCTGCTCCAGGGCTGTGCATGGCACACTATGAGAGTGGCTTTGACACTTCCTTCGTGAACCACAATCCCGATGGCAGCAGCGGATATGGCATTTTCCAGCTGAATTCCGCCTGGTGGTGTTACAATGGTGTTACACCCACCGAGAACCTCTGCCACATGGACTGTCATGGTGAGGCGACACTGAGGACACACAGAAGCCCGGCCTGGCCCCACTCCCCAACATGCAGAGGGCAAGACTGTCTAAGCCATAATCTTGAGTAACAAGCAGAAGAATTATAGGGAAAGGAGCAGAGTTGCCTGCGCTGTTGCAGATACAAACCAGCCTGTATCCTTACCCAGACTGCCCTGAGGGGCTGTCTAGGTCAGGAAGACTCAGAGCTCCCAATCTTCACCTATAATGGAGGCTGCCATTTTCTAGGACTAGGAATCAGGAGGGGGAAACTGTCCTGATTTGGGATTGGGGTTGTCCAGGCCTGGAGGAAAGAAGCTGCTGTCTGTCTGTAGGAACAGAAACAAGGTACCTCTGTGCAGAAAGGAGAGAATTTTCCAGACAAGAGTGTTGTATTGTTGAGGACAAAACTGAATAGCAGTAGAAGTTGTTCAGGGTTGGCCAAAATGGAGACTGAGGTTATCTAGAACCAGCCCAAATGGAGGTTGAAGTTGTCTAAGTCCTGCCACAGTGACAGAAGAGGTTACCCAGGACTTGTCCACTCAAAGGTTGAGGTCATCCAGGACTAGTCAACATGGTGGTTGAGATCATTAACTAGTCAGAATGACAGTTAAGGTCATCCTCGTCCAGCCACCATAGCAGTTGAGATCATTTAGGACCAGGCACCATGGTAGCTGCAGTTGAACAGGACTAGTCAACATGGAGACTGAGGTCACTTGTAGCCAGTAAGAATGGGTGTTGAGGTTATCCAGAACCTGACAACATAGTGTTTGAAGTCCCCAGGACTGACCAACCTTGCGGTTGAGTGGTTTCCCAACAAGCCAACATCCACTGCAGTTGAGATCATTCATAACCACACAAAATGACAGTCAAGGTCATACAGAATTGGCCAACATGGAGTCTGAGGTTGTCCAGGACCAGTCAATATGGTGGGCGAGGTTATATATAACCAGCCAACATGACAGTCAAAATCACCTGGGATCAGTCAATGGGTTAAGGTTCTATAGAACAAGTCAACATGGTAGTTGATGCAATTCATAACAGGCTGATAAGTAAATCAATGTCATCTAGAATCAGACAATATAGTGGTTGAAGATATTCAGGTCCCAAGAAACCTAGAACTCCTGGTCCCTTATATACTGTCACCCTGTTCCTAGTACCCCAGATCACTCTGTCACCTTTTCCCTTTAGAACTGCTCAACCGCCATATTCTGGATGACATTATGTGTGCCAAGGAGGTAGTGTCCTCAGAGAATGGCATGAGTGCTTGGTATGTTCATGGGGATGGCTTGGACCCTGGGTAGCTGGGAAAGTGCCACTGTCACTCCATCAGCCTGTCCACTTCATCCTCCCTCTCTTCCTTCATTTCCCAGGGATTCTTGGAAGCAACACTGTTATGGCCATGATTTATCTGAATGGCTCAGGGGATGTCATGTGAATGCAAAACCTAACAAAAAAGTTGATTCATGACTCAGCTTCCTAGGAATGGAGATTTTATTTTCCTTTCTGTTCTTTCTTCTGTGGATATGATAAAGGATGATATCTATAAACAATGCAAACAACCTCTGATGTCTGGCTTTCTTCATTTTTTCAGTGCCTGAAAGTGCCCCTATTCAATCACTCCCCCCATATATTCAAAGCTCTAATCAGGGGACATGAGATCACTTGGGTGGGGGTGGAAGATAATGTAGTGATTAAGAATATAGGTTCTCCTGGGTTCAGATACCATCTCTACCACTTACTAGCTGGGTTGCCTTGTGTAAGGCACTTAATTTCTTTGTGCCTCTGTTTCCTCATCTGCAAAATGAGGATGATAGTGGTAGTAACTATCTCCTGGGGTTGTTGAGAAAATTAAATGAATTAATGTTTGTAAGGTACATAAAGTGGTACACAAAGCAGTTCTAAGTCTGGAGGTAGAAGAGTGGAGTAGGGAGGTATGAAAATTGGCTTCCCTTAAAAAGTATCACTCCCAGTTGAAGTAACTATAGGGTGTTTAATTAAGGCAAATACAGAATCTTCAGGGGAAAATGAATTGGTTTCAGCTGGCACAGGAAGCTCAGTAGGAATTGGGATTTTGAAGCATTCACATTCTCTCACATATTACCATTCTAACTCTCAGCCCCCAACTCCTCCTTTCATGATCTATAACCAAAGTTTCAAATGACAAACTGGAAATTTAGGCCAGGAATTCAACAGCTGCACAAGGTAATAATTATTTTTACAGTCCATTTTGAGCAGAGAATTTAGGCATTTGAACTTGCCATTCTTTCCCTTTATGCTGGCCAGCCCCATTGGAAGCAGCCACCCCCATGAGGAAGCAGTCTCTCACATTCTTTGTACTCTTTGGTTGCAGTGGATATTCAACTACCCAAAGCCTTGTTTTCAGTATTGACTTCATTCAAGATAAGCACAGATGATCATTAAGGCAGCTATCTGCACTGCATGCTGAAAAATGCCAGAGTCCCCCTCCTTAATGCCACCTGGATTTCCCCTGCCTTCAGCCTCAACCAGCCTAGATAACCAAATCTCACACTTCCTTGAGGGTCCAATAAAAAGTACCATCACTCTGGATACCAGTTTCTGAATGAGATGCTTATTTATCAAATGAAGCATAGATAAACTCTGGTGAATTTAAGTAAAAAGCAGATCTTCTAAAAGCCTATCAGGTAGCTCATAGTATTTCTGGGAAGATTGCATGATCAAATTCAGAAAGGGGGTAGGTCCACACACAGAAAAAGCCAAAATCTTGACCACAGAATAGGTCAGGGCAGGTATACTAGCACTGGGACTTCCCTGGTGGTCCAGTGGCTATGATTCTGCACTCCCAATGCGGGGGGCCTGGGTTCAATCCCTAATGAGGAAACTCGATGCAATATGTGGCAACTGAAAAGATCCCTCATGCCACAAGGGAAGATCAAAGACCACAAGTGCTCTAACTAATACTGGGTGCAACTAAATAAATAAATAAGAAATACGGGCATTATCAACTGTTGTTACTTTTGAAAACTGGATTTGATGCCCTAGTGTTTCCTTTACATTGTTCTGATCATGTATCCCTTCTATTTATTTACATTTATAATACATCATTGTTATTCCTTTAGTGGTTATCTCTAGATCTCTAATTTTATATCATGGGGTTTACTGATTCTTCCTCACCATCAAGGTGTTCTCCCTGAATTGAGCCAGAACATAAGAGAGCCCCTTGTGCTGGCAGGCCTTTGGTTTCCTGAAGAGTTGCATCTTTTTAGTTTTGCCCCAGCAGGACACCTTTGACTGTCATGAAGACATTTTAAGTCACACATAGAGCAATGTTAACCCTGCATTTATCACAAGATTGCAGATGAGGCTGAACTATCAGAAAAATGTCTTCAAACCTCAATACCAGGAAATCTTTGCTCCTGAGAAGTGGCTCACTTTCTCTATATGGTTGAGATAAATAAAGCAAGTGAGTGTTTTTCAATCCCTGTATGTCATGGCTTCCAAGAAGCTCAGAAAATAACTAGCTCAACATAATTATGAAAGATCATATGATCTCCATATATACATTTCAATTTTGCTTTGGTTTTGATCCACTTTTATAATCCTAACTAATAATAATATACTAAAAACATAAGGCTTATTATATGTGTGCCAGGTATTGTTCTAAATACTCAATTGATTTTCACAACAACCATAATGGTGTAGGTATTATTATTACCACTCTCTTCATCATCATCCCCATTTCACTGATGGGGAAACTAAGGTGCAGAGAAGTTGGAGACTTGCCTAAACTTAGAAAGCTATTAAGGACCCTTTGGCTCCAGAGTCTGTGTTCTTAATCACTATTGGTTCCTTGCCTCTAAGTGTCCTAACAGGTCGCACAGAGGGGAGCAAATAACAACTTACCTGGAACTTGGTCATGTCTGACTTGTGGAGTGAGGGCAGTGGCCTAAAAAGGAAGAACGGTTGAGTGAAGAAAACAGAAGAATTGGAGATGGCATGGAAAAGTTAGATTGAAAGTTCACCAAATCATCAGGCTAGAAATCCATAAATGCCAGCTATTAAAATGGCCATAACTGTAGCCAAAATATGGGAAAGAACATGTTTTCCCCACAGACCTCCATCATTCAACACCACCACCCTATCAGGGACCTCACAGGACCTCGCAACACTCATTCTCACCCATTACTGACTCCAGAGACCCGCCCCCCCCCCATTTCACACCCTACAGACCCTCCCATCACTCCAAATACTCTCATCACACACTCTACAGATTCCCCCATCACTGACTTTAGAGACCTCCCATTACAAACCCCACAAATGCATCATCACACACACCCCAAAAAAACACACCCATCAATTACCCTACACACCCTATCACTCACCTCACATCCCCTGTCATGCACTCCACAGATGCTATCACTCAGCTTACAGACCTCTCACCACATATCCCCGGAGACTTTTATTGGTCATATCAGAGCACCCCTCCAAGTAATCACCCAGTAAATTCACGTCTTTACAAAGCCCATACTCACACGTGTAACTTTGCCCACAGACCACTAGCCCTGTCTCACTTTCATTCTGAGTGAACCCTCTACCCTCTTTCATCCCCTGCTCTGATGTTAAGAACAGAATTCTTATTCTGGCGAGATCTGCCTGTCATTTCCAAAACCAGTCACAACTTCTTCCAACAACTACTTTCTTGGTCCTTGACCCCCACCATTTCTGATCACCGGGAAATTGCTCTTCCTAAGACCATCAGTGTTAGTAGCCCGTAGCATCACTGATAGTCATGTTCTGTAACAGCATTGACTGTGTGGCTGGCAAGAAAAATGGCTGTGCCAATAAATCAGATCATCAAGGGAGCAGACATCTTTACAAAGGTTACCACTCTATAGCAGAGAAAGTTTAGAAAATATGGAATTTCGGGAAGAATTTGAAAACTTGCAGTAAGAGCAGAGCCTTTTGTATAAAGGCTAGTGATGGGCAAGTTATACTCACATTTGGGGAGGTTCCTGGGAACTCATAGGAACAAACAGAGCTGAGGACCACAGACCCCTGTGGGGAGATACCACTGGGGAGATGTGGGAGGGAGGCCAGGAATAGTGCAACTATCCCTAGAAACTATTACCGGGAAGAAGAGAGGCAAAGCGGGGAATGATGCACTCCTCTAGAGATCAGTATGTATCACTGGAGAGATGGGGAGAAAGTAGTGGGTAGTAGTCCTCTCAAGAAGATAAAATTATGGAGATGGAGTAAAGCAGTCCTTAACGATAGACGCTATTGGGCTAGCAGTGGTGAAGACCCGAGTTGGTACGCTCCTCTGTGGGAGATACCACTGGGATAGATGGGGAGAACGCTGAGGGTAGTACAATTCTGTACTCAAAGAAAGAGATGTGTGAAGAAAGTGGTACCAGTAAACATAAGTTGGAGACAGAAGCCCCGGGAGAACTGGGGCAAAGTGGGATCCTAAAAGGAGACTAGGTGAGAATCCAGATCCGATAGTGACCCTCCAGGTCCATTTTGCATCCTCCTCCTGGGAACCTACCACAGAAAGATGAGGTGTGACCAAGATACCAGGCTCAAAGTCCTGTGGGTAGGGACTCTGGGTCTCCCTGAGGCCTAGAGCAGGAACAAACAGGGGGCAAACCAGTGCTCAGGTTCTGAACCTTTAATGCTCTACCGTATTAATCATACTCTACTACTTAGTCATGTGAAAGGCAAAATGCATGGGACACTAAAGGAGATTGTTTTCTTCAGGCTTTTGCAATAGGGAAGACTTTCTTTAAAGAGAAGCTTCTCAATGGCAAGGAAAGGAATCTAGGGTTTTATGTTGTTGTTCAGTCGTTCAGTCACTCATTCATGTCCAACTCTTTGCAACTCCATGAACTGCAGCACACCAGGCTTCCATCCTCACTATCTCCCAGAATTTGCTCAAACTTGAGTCCATCGAGTCAGTGATGCTATCTAAAGAAGCAGGTAAAAAAAAAAGAATCATATTTGAGTCATGAGAAAGGACAAGGACAGGGTTTATCTTGGAATATGCAGAAGTATTGGGGATTGCTATGGACTGAATTGTGTCCCTCTTAAAATTCATATGTTAAATCCTTAACCCCCAAGGTGCTATTATTTGGAAATAGGGCCTTTGGGAGTAATTAGCATTCAGTTATATCATGAGGGTGGGACTCAGGTCAGATGGGATTAGTGCCCTTATAAAAAAACTTCAGAAAGGCTGTGTCAGGCCACAGTGAGAAGCCAGAAAAAGAGCTCTCCCCAGGAACCAAATCAGCCATCCCTTTATCTTGGATTCCCAGCCTCCAGAGCTGTGAGAAATAAATTTCTGTTAAGACCCCCAGTCTATGGTATTTTGTTATGGCAACCTGAGCTGATTAAAACATGGAACTTTGTAGTTCCCTTTTCAGGAACACAAAAGGGTTGGGGAATTTCTTCACTGCTTTCCAGAAGCACAGGCCTCCCTCAGGTATAAAGTCCAACACTTCCAGTCACCTCCATTCCAGCTTACTCTGCCCCTCATGGCTCCCATTCCTCCTGACTCTACCAATCATTTAAATCTACTCCTTCTCACTGTGCCCCAGATTTACCCCATTCAGTAACACTGTTTATTCATTTTTATTCACTCTGCTTCATGGCTACCATTCACACACTCTGTACCTCATATTTTTTTTAAAGTGAACTCTTTTTTAATTAATTTTATTTATTTATTTATTTATTTATTTATGGCTGTACTGGGTCTTCGTTGCTGCATGCAGGCTTTCTCTAGTTGTGGTGAGTGGCAGGGTACTCTCCAATTGCAGTGCACAGGCCTCTCATTGTGGTGGCTTCTCTTGTTTCAGAGCACTGGCTATAGGGCAGGTGGGCTCAGTAGTTGCGACTCATGGACTCTAGAGCACAAGCTCAGTAGTTGTGGTGCATGGGCTTAGCTGCCCCATGGTGTGTGGAATCTTCCCCAACCAGGGATCGAACCCTGGTTTGGCAGGCAAAATCTTAACCTCTGGAGTACCAGAGAAGTCCTGTACCTCATATTAATACCTTTTTATTTCAAACAATGTTCTCACATATTTATTACTGAACCAAACTGCTAGTGAAGAAACAAAGAGAACATAGAAACAAAGGGAAAAATCACTTTTCTAATAAAACCTTTCCAAATGTCCAGATAGCGGTAATGTTTTCAGCTTGATATGGTAAGATGCTAGTGACTCTGATACAGCATAAATATGTGTGCCATCTCATGTGCAATTCCTTACAGACCCAGCTTTGTTAGTCTCCAGTGTCTTCTCTTGGAGTTGTACCTGATTTTATTACCAGTTTATTCCCAATCCATTAGGGAATGGGACTATTCTTTTGTTTCTTGGCCAGGAATCACTTGATCCTGAAAGTCTTATGAGAAGAAAGTCATAGTGAGGAACAGAATCAATCGTACACACACCACAATTGTGGAGAAAGAGAGAGACAGTCAATATCTCTTTTACTGTGGTAAAACACACATAACATGACATTTACCATTTTAATCATTTTAAGGTGTACAATTCACTGTCATTTAGTACATTCACAATGCTGTGCAACCATTGCCACTATCTAGTTCCAGACCATCTTCATCACCCCCCAAAGAAGTGCTTACCCATTTCCTATTCCCTCCTACCCCCAGCCCATGGTTACTACTAATCTACTTTATGTCCCTATGGATTTACCTATTCTGGATATTTCATGTTAATAGAATCATACACTATGTGGCTTTTTGTATCTGGTTTATTTCACTTAGCATGTCTTCAAGATTCATCCATGTGGTGGTATGGTATCCATAATCATTCCTTTTCATGGAAAAATTATACAGCTATACTACATTTGGCTTATCCACTCATCAGCTAATAGACATTTGAGTTGCTTCCACCTTTTAGCTGTTGTGAATAGTGCTGCTATGAACATTTGTGTACAAATTTGTGTTTGAATTTCTGTTTTTAATTTTATTGGGTATATTCCTAAGTGTAGAATTGCTGGATCATATAGTATTTCTATGTTTAACTTTTTGAGGAATTATTTTCCGCTGTTGCTGCACTCTTTTACATTCCACACCAGCACTATAGGTGTCCAATTTCTCCACATTCTCCCAAACATTTGTCATTTTCTGTTTCTTTTTGTTAGAGGCATACTAGTAGCTATGAAGTGGTATTTCATTGTGGTTTTGATGTGCACTTTCCTAATGACTAGTGAGGTCTTTCCAGGTGGTGCTAGTGGTAAAGAACCTGCCTGCCGATGCAGGAGACATAAGAGATGCAGGTTCGATCCCTGGGTTAGAAAGATCCCCTGGAAGAGGGCATGGCAACCCACTCCAGTATTTTTGTCTGGCGAATCCAATGGACAGAAGAGCCTGGAGGGCTACAGTCCATAGAGTCAGACATGACTGAAGCGACGACTTAGCACACATGCAATGCCTAGTGACAGTGAGAATATTTCATGTGCTTATTGGCCATGTGTATATCTTCTCTGGAGAAATGTCTTTGGAAAAAAAATGTATTTTTTTAAATGGATTTTTGTTGTCAATTGTAAGAGTTCTTTATACATTATGGATACCAAATGCTTATCTAATGTATGATTAGCAAATACTTCTTCTGATTCTCTAGGTTGCGTTTTGACTCTCCTGATAATGTCCTTTGATGCACCAAAGTTTTTATTTTTATTTTCTGGTCACACTGTGCAGCTTGCAGGATCTCGGTTCCCTCACCAGGGATTGAACCCAGGCCCTTGGCAGCGAAAGCCCAGAGTCCTAACCACTGGACCACCAGTGAGTTCCCAAAAGTTTTAAATTTTGATGCAGTCTAATTTATCTAATATGTCTTTCATTGCTTATGGTTTTAGTGTCATATCTTGGAAACCATTGCCAAATCCAAGGTCACAATGATTTACCCCTATGTTTTCTTCATATAAGAATGTATTACTTCTTATATTTAGGTCTTTGGTAAATTTTGAATTAATTTTTACATGTGATGTGCAGTTAGGATCCAATTTCCTTCTGTTGTATGTGGAAATCCAGATGTCCTTGCACGCTGTTGAAGAGACTTCTCTTTCCCCCATTGAATTGTCTTAGCACCCTTATTGAAATCAATTGACCATAAAAGTGTGGGTTTATTTCTGGATTTTCAATTATATTCCATTGACAGGTACATCTATCTTTGTGCCAGTATCACACTGTAGCTTTGTAGTAGGATTTGAAACCAGGAAGTGTGAGTTCTCCAATTTGTTCTTTTTCAGATTGTTTTGACTATTCAGGATCCTTTGTAATTTTGTATAAATTTTGGTATCTGCTTTTCCATTCCTGCAAAAAATAGGCCTTTGGAATTTTGATAGGGATTGTATTGAATCTGTAGATTGCTTTGGGGAGTATTGCCATCTTAACAATGTTAAGTCTTCCAGTCGGTGAACACTGGAAGTCTTTCCATTATTTAGGTCTTTCATTTCTTTCAATGATGCTTTGTACTGTTAAGTGTACAAGTCTTGCACCTGTTTGGCTAAATTTATTAAGAAGTATTTTATCCTTTTTGATCCTATAAAATGGATCATAAATAGAATTACTATACATAGAATAAAATAGATTATAAATAGAATTGTTTTTCTTAATTTCCTTTTCAGATTGTTCATTGCCAGTGTATAGAAATACAAGCGATTCTTATTGTTGATTTTGTACTTTGCCATTTTGCTGAATTTAGTTATAAGCGCTAATAGATTTTTGTGGATTCTTTAGGAATATATGTGTGTGTGTGTGTGTGTGTGTGTGTGTGTATGATCATATCATCTTGGAATAGAAATAGGTTTACTTCAATTTGGGTGCCTTTTATTTCTTTTTCTTGACTGAAAATTGCTCTGGCTAGACCTTCAAGTACAATGTTTAGCAGAAGTGACAAAACTGGGCCTTCTTGTCTTGTTCTCCATCCTAGGAGGATACTTTCAGTCTCACTATTGAGAATGAGGTTAGCTATGGGTTTTCTATAAATGCCCTTTAACAGGTTGAGGAAGTTGCCTTCTATTCCTGGTTTGTTGAATGTTTTTTAATCATGAAAGGATGTTAGATTTTGTCAAATGGTTTTTATGCATAAATGAGATGGTATCATGTGGTTGAGATATTTTCTAATTTCAGTTGTAATTTGCTCTTGATCCATGGGTTATTTATAAGTGTATGACTTATTTTCAAACATTTCAGGATTTTCTAGTTATCTGTTAGAGACATGTAGTTTAATTACACCATGGCCAGAGAATATACACTGTATAACTTCATCCTTTGAAATTTGTTGAGACTTTCTTTATGGACCAACATGGGATCTATTTGGATAAATACTCCTCATGCACCTGAAAGGACTGTAAATTCTTTAGTTATTGGGTGTAGTAATTATATGAATTTGTGCCAATTATATGAAGTTGGTTAACTGTGATATTCAACTCTTCTATATCATTTCTGATTTTCTTCTGTTTGTTCTGTTACTGACAGAGGTGTGTTCAAATCTCTAGCTATGTTGTGGGTTTGTCTATTTCACCCTTTAATTCTATCAACTTTCACTTTACATGTTTTGAACCTATGCTATTAGGTGATATAGTAAGCAGAATAATGAACCCCCAAAGATGCACCATCCTAATCCCCAGAAACTGAATATGATGAGTTACCATGCACATGAATGCTTTTTACATGACAGAAAGGACATTACAGACATAATTAAGATTATTAATCAGTTGATCTTAATTTAGAGAGATTATCCCAGATTATCCATATAGGCCCAGTGTAAATGTATGAGCCCTTAAAAGCAGATACTGGTGGAAGAGGAAGGCAGAAGGGAAAGTCAATGATTCAAAGCACAGAAAGAAGTTGCCATGCTACTGTCATCTTAAAGATGGAGGGGACCATGTGAAAAAATAAATGATTTATGACAAAAAACTATATGACTTTGGAAGTGTATTCTTCCCTAGAGCCTCCAGAAAGGAACACAGTCCTGCCAACACCATAATTTCAACCTTATATGAAACCTTAAGAAGAGAACCCAGCTGAGCCACATTTTGCCTGGGCATCTGTCCCATGGAAACTGTGAAGTAATAAATGGGTGTTGCTTTAAGCTGTTAAGTTTGTGATAATTTATTACATCAGCAACAAAAACTAATAATGCAGGTAGATTAAAATTCAAGAACTGCTGAATCTTCTGAAGATTTTATCACTTTTATCATTATGAAATTTCCCTCTTTATCTCTACCAATACTTCTACCTTAGAGCCTGCTTGCTTTGCTATTATTATAGCTACAACAGCTTTCTATTAGTGTTTTCATTGTATACATTTTTTCATCCTTTTATGTTCAACTTTTCTGTGCCTTTTCATTCCTTTCTATATTTCTTGCTTCCATTTAGGATCAGATTAAAATAACTCCACTTAGTATTTCTAGTAATATAAGTCTACTGGTGATGAATTCTCTTAGCTTTTATTAAATTTTGTAATAAATATTTGTGTTTATTTAACCTGCTGTTTTGGACTACCGGGATAGAATTGGGTGTAGAATTCTCAGTTGGCAGATTTTTCTTTCCTTTCAGCACTTCAAAGATATCATTCCATTTTTTTTTCTGATTACCAGAATTTCTCTTGAAAAACCAGCCATTCATCTTATTGTTTTTCCTTTGTCCTTGTCCTTTTTTCTCTGACAACTTCTAAGGTTTTCTTTATAACTTTGGGTTTCATCAATTTGAGTATGGTGTGTTTAGATGTGGTTTTATTTGTGTTTATAATACTTACAGTTTGGTGTGGTTCTTGAAACTGTTTGCTGATGACTTCCATTAGTGTTGGAAAATACTCAAACAGTAATTCTACAAATTAGGTTGGTGCAAAAGTAACTGTGGTTTTTGCATTGTTGAAATTTGCCATTGATATTGGAATACATTCTTAAATAAATGTGGCTATATTACACATCATTTTCATGTGCATTTCTCACTTTGTTTTTTTGCTAATGACTTATTACGTGTTATTTATTTCATATTTATTTTAGACTATGGAAATGATGTTAGGCAAAGAGCAAATTGCAGCAATTTTCTTGAGTTCAAAATGGGTTGTAAAGCAGCAGACTCAACTCACAACATCAACAACGCATTTGGCCCAAGAACTGCTAATGAATGTATAGTGAGTGTAGTGGTGGTTCAAGAAGTTTTGCAAAGGAAATGAGAGCCTTGAAGATGAGGAGTGTAGTGGCCAGCCATCAGAAGTTGACAATGACCAACTGAGAGCCATCATCGAAACTGATCCTCTTCCAACTACAAGAGAAGTTGCTGGAGAACTCAATATCAACCATTGTATGGTCAGTTGGCATTTGAAGCAAACTGGGAAAGTGAAAAAGCTCGATAAGTGGATGCCTCATGAGCTGACTGAAAATCAAAAAAATTGTCATTTTGAAGTGTCATCCTCTCCTATTCTATGCAACAACAACAAACCATTTCTTGATCAGATTGTGACATGTGACAAAAAGTGGATTATATGCTACAACCAGCTCAGTGGTCAGACCAGGAAGAAGCTCCAAAGCACTTCCCAAAGCCAAACTTGCACCAAAAAAAGGTCATGGTCATTGTTTGGTGGTCTGCTGCCCGTCTGATCCACTACAGCTTTCTAAATCCTGGCAAAACAATTACATCTGAGAGGTATGCTCAGCAAATTGATAAGATGCATTGAAAACTGAAATGCCTACAGCCAGCATTGGTCAGCAGAAAAGGCCCAGTTCTTTCCCACAACAATGCCCGACTGCATGTCACACAACCAGTGCTTCAAAAGTTGAACAAATTTGGCTACAAAGTTTTGCTTCATTTGCAATATTCACTTGATGTCTCACCAACCAACTACCATTTATTAAAGTATCTCAACAACTTTTTGCAGAGAAAACACTTCCACAACCAACAGGATGCAGAAAATGCTTTCCAAGAGTTAGTTGAATCCCAAAGCACAGATTTTTATGCTACAGGAATAAACAAACTTATTTCCCATTGGCAAAAATGTGTTGCTTGTACTGGCTCCTATTTTTTTTTTATCAATAAAGATGTGTTTGAGCCTACTTATAATGATTTAAAATTCACAGTCTGAAACCGCAATTACTTGCAGTAACCTAATACTTCTTCCCCTATTTGCTCTATCCTCTTGGCAAACACAAGGCAAGGCAAGGCCAAAGCTTGACAGATTCAACTGGTAAAGAAACAATGAACCCTTTTTAAGATTCAGACTGTTTATTACTGACTGAAGCAACAAATAAAAGGATCAACCAAAGATTACAGCTCCCTAAGACCCTGTGCAGGGCAGCAACAAAACAAAGGGGCCTGATGAATGCAACAAGAATGATAGGACCCTCTGATACTGAAATAGCTGCAGCTAAGAAGTTTTATAGCCTGCAGTTCTACTTTAAGAGAATGAGGCAGAAAATCTCATACCTCTTTGAACCTCAAAGGAGAGAGAAGTGGTCTCCCAGAGGTGATAGGGAGGCAAGTGGGAAATAACCCTATAGGAGCTCCTCACAAGCCTCTCATGCTCTCATTTTCCAGGAACAACACAGCATTCTGCCAAGACATCAATTCAGCTCTATTCAACCTTCTCTATGTGGCTCATGTGGATACATACAAGGTCACCAGGACATGGTAGAGGAACTCTTCCACTATAGCTCTTGTCCATTTATGTCGTTTATTATTCATGTCATGGTTATTTTTATGCTTTATTTTTTCTCTTTGTGTTACTTTTTGTGTTTTTTCTATTGTCCTGTCTTCTAATTCATTAATCCTGTCTTCTGCTGTGTTCAATACAAAGTTAAGCCCTTCCAATGAGTTCTTAACCTCTGATATTATAATTTTGAGCTCTAGCAGGTCCATTTGATCCTTTTTTTCTTTTAGTGATTGTAGTTCTCTGTTGAATTTTTATATCTTTACATCTATTTGTCCATCCTTCCCTCCATATTCTTGAACTTGTTAATCATAGTTTCTTCTGGCTGCAGATAGAGTCTGGTGAAATCACACTGATGCCATTGAGACTTGATTTTAGGCTTTGTTGAAGCTGGTCTATTCTGCTTACACCCTCACTCATAAGGTGTAACCCTTACTACTAAATTGTAGCTCTTACTCCAAGGACACAGCTCTTCTGAGTCTCAACCGAAAGCCTAGATTGCTTGCCAGGGCCTCTCTACCTTGATGGGGCTTGAACTCCATTCTTTGTTTCTCTAGCACCAAATAGCTACAAAAAGCCTCACTCATCTCTTTACTCTCCAAGATATAGTTTTCTGTTGGGTTTCTTGGAATCTTACCCTGCACACATAGAACTTAGACAAAAGGGTATTTGTACACAGATACTTTGGCTCTCTTTCTGTCTGCAGTCCCTTCTTCTCTGAGGTTTTTTGACTCCTACTTCCAACTGCTTTGGCAAGGTAGTCACTTTCTAATGGTCTCTCTTCCCTCTTATTGTCTTGAACTGCCATTTGGAAAATATCAAGGTAAAAGTAGAACTCCCTGTGCTTCCCTTCTTTCAAGAATTATAGCTCCTCAAGTCCTGCATGTATTAGTAGGCTTCCAGTGCCTTCAAAAAGTTTCATATATGTTTATTCAGCCTATATAGTTGTTTCAGTAAGAGAGTAAGTCCGATACAAGCTACTCCATTATGGCCAAAATTAAAAGATCCCCCACACTTTAACCTCTACTTTTAGGTCTTGGTTTTCGTATCTCTAAATGATATTGAATGAGAAAAACTTTACAGTGATCAGCCTGACAAAGCCTTACACAGTCAAGCTTCACCCATGCATCTAAATTTGCATTATACAAATTCCCAATAAATGTCATGTTTCATTCTATTAAGGACATCCATTGTTATTCAAAATGTAACATCTGTGAAATCAGGTTGTTTTACTATTAATGGCAAGAAATGATTCCATTGGCAAAGGTTTTTTTTTCCCTCAGTGGTACATGAAATAATGCTACATCTTACAATTGATGGTACCTTAAATTAGATGAAATAAAGTAGCTGCTGTTCCATGGTATTATAATTAGTTCTTTCCTACAAATAATGCATTGTTCATATCTAATCACAACCCTTTGCTTATATACATATGTTCCCTTAGTTTATTCATCTTTCACCCTGTTTAAAACTTCTTGACATTATTTGGATGCATGTGTATACGCTAAGTCGCTTCAGTTATGTCCAACTCTTTGCAACCTCATGGACTATGGCTCACCAGGCTTCTCTGTCCATGGAATTCTCCAGGCAAGAATCCTGGAGTGGGTTGCCATTTCCTTCTCCAGGGGATCTTCCTGACCTAAGGATTGAACCCGCATTTCCTGTGGCTCTTGAATTGAAGGCAGACTCTTTACTGCTGAGCCACCAGGGAAGCCTATTATTTGGATAGTAGCTACTAATCAAAACTTTCAAAGAAGGCCTTCTCCAAGCTGTCTATGCCAGTTTAACTTTCATTTTTCAGGACCTTCTAAAGTAAATACTATATTTACCATTTATTTTGAAGCTTAAAAGTTGCAGAGCATTACACTACAGTATAAAAGTAAAATACTCAAAGTGTTGACTTTTAAAAATTATTTCACATTGTACATTAGAAATCTAAACTATGATCTAAAATAAAAATCTCTCTGGAATGACCTTGAAACTAGATTTTTATTAACTCTTCTACCATTAAGGTCCTTCTGATTTCACCTTGAGTCAGGGCTACTGTTATGTTTTCCACATTAATATCTCACTGCTAGAGATCTTGAGTCCTGGGGCTTTCCTAAATGTTCTACCATCTGCTCTTCTGGTCTGAACTTGAACTTGAGCCTTTTAAAATTATTCCACTGTTGGTGATCACTTGGTTGAAATTCAACCTGGTTGTAGGTTAATTCATCCATAATCATTGCCCCTGTGATCTTGAAATCAAACCTTTGCTGTTCAGTCTAGGCTCTATCAATTACTGTATTACAGAAGCCTTTCTGGTCCATCAGTGGACCCTGGTTTGTCCTTGTACTCTGATAACTATTCCACCATTAAAACTCCTCTGATATGAGATTTCAGTTACATATTGCTGTGTAACAAATGACCACAAAACTTAGTGACTTACAACAACAACCATGTATTAATTTAAGGAGTCTGAGGATTGCCTCGGTGATTCCTCTGCTGTTCTCACCTGGGCTCACATATGCAGCTGCAGTCAGCTGGAATGTCAAAGAAGGCCTCTCTCTCGTGTCAGTGGCCTTACCTGGGGTGACTGTAATAGCTAAAATGCCTGGGCCTCTCTTCTCCACTTAGATTTCCATCCTAGACTTCTTTGCATAATGGAGGAAGAGTTCTACAAGAGTGAAGGCAGAAACTGCAAACCTCATAACATCACTTCTGTGACATTGTACTAGTCAAAGTAAATAACCAGGCCAGCCCAATGTAAGAATGGGAGAAAATGAAAAGGATTGTGGCCATTTTAAACTTACCACATGTGACAAAGAAATAATGTTCCTGCTAATTTTTCTAATACCAATGCCCATCTGATCTAGATCTTATATCAAATTAGCTATTAATTCTTCCACCACCAATGCTTCTCTGTTTCTTAGACTCATGAATCTGTTACTACTTCTATGATCAACATCCCTGAGGTCTAAACTGCATCTTTGGTATTGCTAATATTCCCCCTATAACTACCCTTCCTAACTATTCAGAGTGTCCAGGTTTCTCTTAACCCTTCTATCAGCAGTGTTCCTCTTGCCTGAGCATCAAAGGTAGATCTCACACAACCATTTCACAATCAATGATTCTGCTATGGATCATAAAATTGTGACTACGTTAATTCTTTTGTAATTAAAGTATGGGTCTCAAATTATGAGTCCCTTTTCCACCATCGGTATTGATCAAATGTGCTCTTGAATCTGTTTCTTGAATCTATTCTGACTTTTGTTAACTCTGTCAGAGACTTTGGGATTCCAGGAGCAGAAAGATTGTAAAGTAAAAGTGAAAGTTGCTTAGTCGTGTCCAACTCTTTGTGACCCCATGAACTATACAACCCATGGAATTCTCCAGGCCAGAATACTGGAGTGGGTAGCCTTTCCCTTCTCTGGGGGATTTTCCCAACCCAGAGATGGAACCCAGGTCTCCCACATTGCAGGCGGATTCTTTACCAGCTGAGCCACAAGGGAAGCCCAGAAAGATTGTAAGTGATAGGCAAAGATTGGCCTTGGCAGATCTCAGAGGAGCCAATGGGAGGCTGAGAGGATATTAGTACTGTGAATGACAGGCAGAGGCAAACTGTACCCATTTGAGGGGCCAGTGGCTGAAAGTGACAGGCAAGGATAGACACTGGGAAGACAATGGGAGGCCTGGAAGACAATTATGCTTGGGCTATGAGTGACAAGCAGGAGTTGACTCTGCCCCACTGAAGGGACAATGGGAGGCTCAGAAGACAGTGAGAATGTGACACTAGCACTGTGAATGACAGCCTGGAATGGGCTCTGACACATTGAAAAGCCAGTGAAGGCTTCCCTGGTGGCTCAGTGGTAAAGAATCTGCCTGCCAGTGCAGGAGACACGGGTTTCATCCCTGATCCAGGAAGATCCTGCATGCCATGGAGCAAATTAGCCTGAGGGCCACCACTATTGAGCCTGTGCTATAGAATCCAGGAAATGCAACTACTGAGCCCATGCACCCTAAAGCTCCACAACAAGAGAAGCCATTGCAATGAGAAGTCCATGTGCCCACCACTCGCCACAACTAGAGAAAAGGCTGTGCAGCAATAAAGACCCAGAATAGCAAAAAAAAAAAAAAAAAAAAAAAAGCCAATGATAAGCCTGGAAAGTGGTAATGCTGGTGCTGAAAACGACAGGCTAGGGTGGATCCTGCCCAAATAAAAGGGTCAATGGGAGTCCTGGAGGGTGCTGACCTGGAGGCTGCAAGTGACAAGCAAGGGTTGGCTCTATCAGCAGTAAAGAATCTGTGGTAGATCTGAAGGATTGCAGTGCTGGGATTTGATGGTCAGATGAGGTGGGCCCTGCCAGCACTGAAGGAACAGTAGAAGTTCTGGAGGGCTGTGAGTGATAGGCAGAAGCAGGTTTTATCCTACTAAAGCCCAGTGGGAGGTTGCAGGGAAGGTAATACTGGGTCTAAGGACCAATAAGAGACATGGAGGGTGGTAATGCTGGGTCTGTGAGTAACAGGCCAGGTCAGTGATGGGGAGGGGCTGACTTTGCCAATATATAGCCCCAATGTGAGGCAGTGACCCCAAGCCTGGGAGAAGTGGTACCAGCATTGAAGCCAATAGGAGGACTGCAGGTGATGTTTGGACCAAGAGTGACAGGTGGGGATAGGCTCTGCCACATTGAAGAGCCATCAACCAAATCTTTGCTTTAACCATGAATCTGGATTTCTACAAACTATTCCACCATCACCTGTTTCATATTCCTGACCATAAACCTGAGACTTTCTTATCTATTTCACCATAATTTGACATCCCAACTGTACCTTAGTTAACACTTTCACCAACACTTTTCTGGCCTAACATTAAACCCAGTTAGTCAGTTTAGTTCGCTCAGTCATGTCCCACTCTTTGAACCCAGGTCTCTGTCAAATATTGTGCCATTAATAGCTTTATGATCTCATGTCAATTCCAGCCCTTTATGAACTATTCCATCATAAATGCTACTTTGGTGTAAACCTTGAATCCAGACGGTTATTAACAATACCACTATCAATACCCCTCTGCTCTAAACTTGTATCTGGCCCTGTGTTAACTATTCCAACATCAATTTCATTTTGATCTGGATGCCAAATCCCAAGCATCAAACAACTCTTCCATCATCACTGTCCCCCTAAACTGACCTCCAATTTGGGTCTCTGTTAACTTGACTACCATCAATTTCCTTCTTTTTTAGAACTTGTCTTTGGTTCTATTATCTTGTTGTTGATCAATGCCTCTATTAAGTTTTCCAATATCTCTGATATTCTAGACTGATTTCAAAGTCAGTCTTTCTAAACTACTCCACTTATACCTTGAAACTATAGTAATTAACTCTTTAATAATTAGTGTAATACAAACAATAATCACCCATGGGTCTAGGTCTCAAATCCTTGGCTTCTGTCAATTCCTTCATCAATGCCTCTCTGCTTTGAAATTGAGAAAGATCTCTGTCAACTTCTCCACTGTGAATAGCCATCTTCTGTGACCTTGAAGCCAGGTCACTTTACCACCATTAATGCCCCTTGAGTCTGACCTTGAAAGTGAATCTCTGTTAACTATGTCTCCATTAGTGTCCCACAGCTGTAACTTCAAACCCAGAGCCTCTATTACCTCTTCCAACATGAATGCCCCTTTAGACAGACCTCAAACTCAAGTATATTTTTAACTATTCTATTATCAAGGTCTCTGTGGATTGACCTTAATCCCAGGCCCCTGTTAACCCCTCCACAACAAATTACCTTCTGGTCTAGATCTCAAATCCCAGGCCTCTGATTTATCTACCTCTATCAGTTTTATTCTGGTCTGACTTCAAATTTTGGTCTGTGAATTCTTTCAAAATAAGTGCCCATTTGGCTTAGATCTAAAATCATGAACCTCTGTTACCAGTTCTATTATCAATTTTCTTCTCAACTCAGGCCATAGAATGGATGCTTTTACTTTCAAATTCTCTCTGTGCTGATACTGAACCTGGACACCTGTTACCTGTTCCACTATCAGTGCTCCTCCTGTGACCCATGTGTCTGTTAACTATTCTTCCATTAATACCCTTCTAGTCTAACCTTGAATCTGGGCTATTGTTAAATATTTTAATATCCAGCTTTTCAGGTGTGAACTTAAACCCAAACTTCTCAGTTTTCCCCTATTTATTGAGGTATAACTGACAAACAAAAAGTATATATATATATATATATATATATACATACATACATACATACATACACTGGCTTCCCTGGTGGCTCAGTGGTAAAGAATCTGCCTGTAATGCACAAGACCCAGGTTCAATCCCTGGATCAGGAAGATCCTCTGGAGAAGGGAATGGCTATCCACTCCAGTATTCTCACCTGGAGAATTCCATGGACAGAGGAGTCTGGTGGTCTACAGTTCATGAGGTCGCAAAGAGTCAGACACGACTGTGAATGAGCACCACAATTAAGTTAATTAACACATTCATCACCTCACATGTTTACTCTTGGGAGTGGTGGTAAGAACAGTTAAGATCCACATTCTTAGCAGATTTCCAGTATACAATGTAGTATTATTAACTATAGTAACTATGCTGTAATTAGATCCCCAGAACCTATTCATCTTTTTACTGAAAGCTTGTATCGTTTTACCAAACTCTCCCCATTTCCCCCACCTCTTAACCCTTGGCAACCAACATTCTACTCAGTTTCTATGAGTTAGCTTATTTTAGATTCTACATATAAGTTCAGTTGCTTCAGTTCAGTCCAGCCGCTCAGTCGTGTCCGACTCTTTGCAACCGCGTGAATCGCAGCACACCAGGCCTCCCTGTCCATCACCAACTCCCAGAGTTTACTCAAACTCATGTCCATCGAGTTGGTGATGCCATCCAGCCATCTCATCCTCTGTCATCCCCTTCTCCTCCTGCCCCCAATCCCTCCCAGCATCAGGGTCTTTTCCAGTGAGTCAACTCTTCGCATGAGCTGGCCAAAGTATTGGAGTTTCAGCTTCAACATCAGTCCTTCCAATGAACACCCAGGACTGATCTCCTTTATGATGGACTGGTTGGATCTCCTTGCAGTCCAAGGGACTCTCAAGAGTCTTCTCCAACACCACAGTTCAAAAGCATCAATTTTTTGGTGCTCAGCTTTCTTCACAGTCCAAATCTCACATCCATACATGACCACTGGAAAAACCATAGCCTTGACTAGATGGACCTTTGTAGGCAAAGTAATGTCTCTGCTTTTTAATATGCTATCTAGGTTGGTCATAACTTTCCTTCCAAGGAGTAAGAGTCTTTTAATTTCATGGCTGCAGTCACCATCTGCAGTGATTTGGGAGCCCCCCAAAAAATAAAGTCTGACACTGTTTCCACTGTTTCCCCATCTATTTCCCATGAAGTGATGGGACCAGATGCCATGATCTTAGTTTTCTGAATGTTGAGCTTTAAGCCAACTTTTTCACTCTCCTCTTTCACTTTCATCAAGAGGCTTTTTAGTTCCTCTTCACTTTCTGCCATAAGGGTGGTGTCATCTGCATATCTGAGGTTATAGATATTTCTCCTGGCAATCTTGATTCCAGCTTGTGCTTCGTCCAGCCCAGCATTTCTCATGATGTACTCTGCATATAAGTTAAATAAACAGGGTGACAATATACAGCCTTGACATACTCCTTTTCCTATTTGGAACCAGTCTGTTGTTCCATGTCCAGTTCTAACTGTTGCTTCCTGACCTGCATGTAGGTTTCTCAAGAGGCAGGTCAGGTGGTCTGGTATTCCCATCTCTTTCAGAATTTTCCACAGTTTATTGTGATCCACACAGTCAAAGGCTTTGGCATAGTCAATAAAGCAGAAATAAATGTTTTTTTGAACTCTCTTGCTTTTTCGATGATCCAGCGGATGTTGGCAATTTGATCTCTGGTTCCTCTGTCTTTTCTAAAACCAGCTTGAACATCTGGAAGTTCTCGGTTCACCTATTGCTGAAGCCTGCATGTGAGATGAGTGCAATCGTGCGGTAGTCAGAAGTGCGCGGGCTGCGACGGACCGCGCAGAAGCGCGGCCAGCTGCGACGGACTGCGCAGAAGCGCGGCGGTGAGGAACTACCCCGCGCCCAAATTCAGGGAGGCGACCGAGAGCGCCAGGCTGCGACAGCGCAGGAGCGGCAGAGAGGAGCTAGTCCACCTCCAAGGTCAGGGGCGGCGGCCGAGAGGAGCTACCCCACGCCCGAGGTCAGGGGCGGCGGCCGAGAGGAGCTACCCCACGCCGAGGTCAGGGGCGGCGGCTGAATTGAGCTACCCCACGCGGAGGTCAGGGGCGGTGGCCGAGAGGAGCTACCCCACGCCCGAGGTCAGGGTCGGCGGCCGAGAGGAGCTACCCCACGCCCGAGGTCAGGGGCGGCAGCCGAGAGGAGCTACCCCACACCGAGGTCAGGGGCGGCGGCTGAATTGAGCTACCCAAGGCGGAGGTCAGGGGCGGAGGCCGAGAGGAGCAACCCCACGTCCAAGGTAAGGAGCAGCCCTAAAATGATACCCCACGTCCAAGGTAAGAGAAATCCAGGGAAGATGGTAGATGTTGCAAAAGGGCATCAAAGGGCAGACACACTGAAACCATAATCACAGAAAACTAGCCAATCTGATCACAGGACCACAGTCTTGTCAAACTCAATGAAACTAAGCCATGCCGTGTGGGGCCACCCAAGATGGACGGGTCATGGTGGAGAGGGCTGACAGATTGTGGTCCACTGGAGAAGGGAATGGCAAACCACTTCACTATGCTTGCCTTGAGAACCCCATTTAACAGAATGAAAAGGCAAAATGATAGGATACTGGGAGGAACTCCCCAGGTCGGTAGATGCCCAATATGCTACTGGAGATCAGTGGAGAAATAACTCCAGAAAGAATGAAGGGATGGAGCCAAAGCAAAAATAATACCCAGTTGTGGATGTGACTGGTGATAGAAGCAAGGTCCGATGCTGTAAAGAGCAATATTGCATAGGAACCTGGAATGTTAGGTCCATGAAAGGCATATTGGAAGTGGTCAAACAGGAGATGGCAAGAGTGAATGTCGATATTCTAGGAATCAGCGAACTAAAATGGACAGGAATGGGTGAATTTAACTCAGATGACCATTATATCTACTACATATAAGTTATACCATACATATTTGTATCTCTCTGTCTAGTTTATTTCACTAAGCATAATGCCTTTCAGGTTCATCCATGTTGTTGCAAGTGGCAGGATTTTCTTCTTTTATTGATGTATAATATTCTATAGTGTGTGTTCATGTATTTTCTTTATCCATTCATCTGTCAACAGGCATTTAGATTGTCTCCATACCATGGCTATTGTGAATAATGCTGCAATGAACATGAGAGTATAGATATCTCTCAGAGACTCTGATTTTATTGCCTCTGGGTATATACCCAGAAGTGAGAATACTGGATCAATTTTTAATTTTTCAAAGAATCTCCACACTTTTCCTTATAGTGGCTATTGTTGTTTGGTTGTTTAGTCATGTCCAACCCTTTGCAACTCCATGGGCTGCAGCACACCAGGCTTCCCTGTCGTTCACCATCTCCCAGAACTTGCTCAAACTTATGACCATTGAGTCAGTAATGCCATCCAACCATCTCATCCTCTGTCGTCCTCTTCTTCTCCAGCCTTCAATCTTTCCCAGCATCAGGGTCTTTTCCAATAAGTCAGCTCTTTGCATCAGGTGGCCAAAGTATTGGAGCTTCAGCTTCAGCATCAGTCCTTGCAATGAATATTCAGGACTGATTTCCTTTAGGATTGACTGGTTCAATCTCCTTGCAGTCCAAGGGACTCTCAAGAGTCTTCTCCAGCACCACATTTCAAAAGTGACTGTACCAATTCACATCCCCACAAACAATGTATAAATGTTCCCTTTTCTGCACACTCTCACTAACACTTGACATCTCTTGTCTATCAAGCCTCTTTTTAGTATTACACCATCTATGCTGCTCTGGCATGACCTTAACTTGGGCTTCTTCAAATTATTCCATCAGTAACTCTCTGTTCTAGACCTTGAAACTGTGCCTCCACCTTCACTTATACAATCAGTGCCCCTTGATTCTGAACTAGAACCTATGTCTCTGTTAACTATGCTAACATCAAACCAACAGCCTTTCTGGCCTGATGGCTTGGGATTTTGTTCATTCTTCCTCTATCAATGACTCTGTGGTGATTAATTTTTATATCAATTTTACTGGACTATGACTTTGGTTGAATATTATTCTGTGTATCTGAGTGTTTCTTGATGAGATTAACATTTGAATTGTAGACAAATAAGGCAGATTGCCCTCCCTAAAGTAAGTGGCCCTATCCAATCTGTTGAAGGCATGAATAGAAGAAAAGACTCAGTAAGGGAAAATGCACTCTCTAACTGTCTTTGAGATGGACACCATTCTTGTGCACCCTGACTGTAACTTACACCATTGGCTCTCCTGGGTTTCCAGCTTTCTGATTGCAGATCTTGGGACTTATTAGCCTCCATAACTGTGTGAGCCAATAACTTTATAATAAATCTTTTTATGTATGCATGCCCATGTGCACAAATGTGCACACACCACTAGACACACACACACACACACACACATACACACATACACACAATCAGTTCTGTTTCTCTGAAAAAAACCCAGACTAGTACAACCCTTTTGTTCTTATTTGGAACCTGGGCCCCTGTTAACTATTTAATCATTAATACCTTTCTGATTTGACCTAAAGCTCAGACTTCTGTTAAGCATCCCATCTTCACTAGCCTTCTGCTATAATACAAGCCCAGACCTCTGTTAACCTTTCCACCATCAATGACCTCAATCTCGGTGTTCTTGAACTATTCCACTATCATTGCTACTCTGATCCAGGCCTCTGTTATTCACTGACAATTTTTTTGTGTGAACTCAAATATTTGTCTCTGTTAACTCTTCTATCATCTGTTGTTAACTTGAACTTGGGTTTGTTTTTATTCTTCCATCACCATCATCCCTCTGCTATGACCTCCTATTCTGGTCACCATTTTGCTCCCCATGCCCTCTAGTTTATGTTTTGAACCCTTCTGCTAACCATTCCATCAGTAATGATTCTCTATTCTGGATATCAAATCCTAGGCCTCTGATAATACTTTCCCCACTGTGCCCCTCTGCCTTGACTGTAAATTTAGGTTACTCTTAACTCTCCCACTATCAATGGTTCTTTGCTCTAAGTCTCAAAGCCTGGGTCTCTGAGCTCTGTTCTGCCGTCAGTATCTCTCGCTTTTATTGTCAATTCAAGTACTTGTAAATGGTTGCTACATTAATGCCCCTCCGGACAGACCAAAAAGTTGAATATTTCTTAAACTTTCCACCATTTATGTTGCTGTGGTCCAATCTCAGTTCAAGCCGTCTTCAGGTGACTACACAAGAGCATGGATACCAGGAGGAGTGACTTAATTGGAAGGCATGACTCATTTAGATACAGTAATATAACAGTCTACCACAATTGTTAATAATTGTGATAATAATCACATCACTGCTGATCCTGCTCTCTGTTAACTTTTCCAATATTAATGACCTGTGATTCTTAAGTAAAATCTGTGACTTTGTGAATTCTTCTACCATCAATACTCCTCTGGTCTGGATTTTGTTCCTGGACACATGGAACAAATTTCACCATAAAGGTCTTTTTGGTTTGTCCTCAAATAAAGCCTTGTATTATATTTTCAATCATCAGAACTTTACCAAACCAAACTTGGGTCTGCTTGCCTACACAGCACTCCTGACACCAGATTATAGTGAAGGGAATTACGGCTTTAATTGCAGATGCCAAGCAAGGAGAAGGGGCAGCTCATGCTCAAAAGACCAGAACTCCCTGACAGCTTTCAGGGAAAGATAGTTAAAGCAACATTAGGGGTGGGGGCTGCAGGGTGTGTAATCAGTTCATGGACTTTCTTCTGATTGGTTGTTGGTGGTAAGATAACAGGGTGACGTTTAAGGAATTTTAATCATCAACCTGGTTCCAACCAGTCTGAGGTCTAGTGCTTATGCTCAGCATGGAGTCATCATCCCTTACCTGAGTAGGGAGCTTTAGCTTATATATATATATATATATATAAAACCTTGAGGAGAAAATAAGACTCTGTCTTTTCACTGAACTCTTGTTTCTTGACTGCTTTTCCTTTGTTTCTGCATTCCGTAACTTCTCTAATTAGTAACCATTTGAGTCTGCTCTCTGGAACTCAGGGAAGTCTGGGAGACTGTCTTTTTCTACAAACAAGAAACAGGGGACACAGAGGGACTTTTGAGCCAGTAGGGTCTCACAGGGTCCTGCTCAATTTCAGTCCCTCTTTTTTGATATTCATCTATCCTGAGGGTAACAGGGAAGGGACAAGAAGGGAATAAAATTTTAGATAGAGAGGTTAATCATAAAGTCAGTAGAGTAATTCACTTTTATGGGGACATGGTTCAAATGCTCCTCTAGTCTCATCTTGGGCTTCCCAGGTAGTGCTAGTGGTAAAGAACCCATCTACCAATGCCCAAGACATAAGAGATATGGATTGGATGATCCCTGGGTTGGGAATATCCCCTGGAGGAGGGTATGGCAACCCACTCCAGTATTCTTGCCTGGAGAATCCCATGGGCAGAAGAGCCTCGTGAGCTACAGTCCACAGTATTGCAAAGAGTTGAAGACGACTGAAGCAACTTAACACACACGCACACAGTCTCATCTTGAGACTGGGTTCGAGTTGAGAGGAATGTTGGGTTCCTCTCAACATTTACACCATCAAAGATCCTCTGTTGTGGGTCTTCCTGGGTGGTCCAGTGATTGATTAAAACTCTGCCTTCCAATTCAGGGGGCTTGGGTTCAATCCCTGGTCAGGGAGCTAAGATCCCACAGGCCCTGCAGTGTAGCCACACACACACACAAAAGACCTTCTATTTTAAACTTAAATCCAAAACTCTATTAATTATTCTAGCAAAAGAGCTCTTCTCTACAGACAAACCCAACTCTCTGTTAACTCTTCCACCATTGATGCCCCTGTGAATTGGTGTTGACCCTAGGCCTCTGTTTACTCTTTCATTATTAATGCTTCTACAAGTAGAAACCATGATCTAAACTAGGCCTCTGTTAATTCATGTGAAATAAAATTCACAGTTTATGGCAAAACAAGAAAAAATTAAACATAAACATTCTTTTCTACCCTTTGATCTCCTCTCTCCCCTCAACCGGGCCTCCCTGGTGACTCAGCAGGTAAAGAATCCACATGCAACGCAGGAGATGCAGGACACGTGGGTTCAATCCTTGGGTGGGGGAGATCCCCTGGAGGAGGAAACAGCGACCCACTCCAGTATTCTTGCCTGAAAAATCCCATGGACAGAGGAGCCTGGTGGGCTGTAGTCCATGGGGTTGCAAAGAGCTGGACACAACTGAGCAACTAAGCATGGATGCATGTTCCTCCCCCCTACTGTGCAGTATGTATCTGTAATTATACATTGACCAAACCTCCCCCATCAGCAGGAATACCTGCTCAACTATAAAAAGTAACATTCTTCTAGCATCAACAAAACAACTCCTAAAAAGAGAGCATTCCTTCCTGATCTTGTAAGGGGTCACATGACCCACCAGGCTGACACTTAGATCTTGATTATGTAAACTGTCAATAATGTGTCATTTAATGTAAAGCCCTCTGTCTCAAAAAACTTATATAACTGTGCCTTGACTTCTAACAAGTACAACAGTTCTCAGAGCTTTCTGAGATGCTCTTCCTGAGTTATAATCCTCAAATTTAGCTCAAATAAAATTTTCCGATTTTTTCTTAGATCAACTGATTAATTTTTCATCAACGCTCTTCAATATTTTATGAATTTCATCTAGATATCAAATCCTGTACTACTGTTAACTTTTCTACCATCAGTGTTCTTCTATATTGGATCTTAAGATTGGACTACTGTTAACCTGCCCACTATCAATGGCTGTCTAGTCTAGGATTCAGTATTTCCTGTCTATTAATTCCTCCACCATCAGTGTTTCTTCACTATGCTCTTAAATTGGCCTCTGTCAACTATTTCGCCATCATGCTCCTCTCTCGTTGCTATAGAACCTATACTTAAATTAAGTCATTCACCACCAGTGTCGCTCTGATTTTATCTTGAATGTGGATCTTTGTTAAATATTACAACATCCATGTCTTTCAGGTCTGAAGTAGAACCCAAGCCCTTGTTTACTATTGTACCTATACAGTCCTTTTGATCTTACCTTAAACTCAGCCCTGTTAAAATTATTTCACTACCAATTCCTCTTCTAATCTAGATCTCAATGTTGAACCCACATGTTTCATTTGGTTGCTATGTCTCAGGAGTACCATAATCATTTTTATTATTGCTTTTTTTTTTTTTTGGCCATACCACACAGCTTGCAAGATCTTAGTTCCCTGACCAGGGATTGAATCCAGGGCCACAGCAGTGAAGGCCTGGAATCCTAACCACTAGGCAATCAGGGAACTCCCTCTTTAGTATTGTTTTTAGTGATCTTCTAGCATTCCATACTTTGGAGGTATCATTTCTTTCTCCAGTACTCATGGTTGTAATTTGGGTTATTCCCAATTTCTTGGTGTTAATTAAAAACCTGTGATGAAGATTCCTAAACTTAAACCTCTGTGAAATCCATAATTATTGTCTTTGATGAATTTCTAGAAATATAAATAGAACTGCTGTATCATAAGAGGGCAACAAGTAGTTCATATGAAGAAACAACATTTTCACACATTCCATTATAAAGATGTTTGCCACTCTGGTTTCTCAACACTCTGTTCTTCCCCTTGGGGCCTTTCTAAACAGGAATGAAAAATTATATAGTCCCTAGTGAGATGTTTGTTTAGCCTGTGCAGTAAAGACTTAATGCAGCTGGCCTGGGCTTCCCAAAACCTGCATATTCCAAACGTCTTCAGGAGTGGCCCTTAACCAGTTCTTGGGTGATAACCTCTGAATCCTTGGAATATCTTGCCTGATAAGAGCACCTTTGTGTATCTGAGATCTTGGACTACACCAGATACTTTATGCTAAAACCCAATTTATGTTGAATGTACACTTTGTGTCTCTGGGACTTTGGGTCACACTATATTGGTTTGACCTCTGGAAGGCTAGAGACTAAGTAGTTAAGGTGAGTCATGCAGGTACTACATGCCTATGTGACTGACCACCAATAAAAACTTGAATACCAAGGCTCCAATAAACTTCCCTGGTTGGCAATACTTTATACATGTTGTTACACATCACTGCTAGAAAAAACAAGTGCTGACCATGCAATACCACTGGCAGAGGATAACTGGAAGCTAGGCCTGGTTTCTTCTGCACTCTACCCTCTGCACTTTTTTTCCTTTGCTGATTTTAATCTGTACTCTTTCACTATAGTAAACCATAGTCATGAGCTTTTGATTATGGTATACTATATTTTGATGAAATCACAACCACTTTTCTGAGTTCTGTGAGTCCTTCTACTGAATCATCAAACTGAGGGTGCTCCTGGAGGCCCCATATTTGACATCAGAAGTGACATTCACTAGAATGACCCTGACTCACTGAAACATGGTAAAAGTATTGTTTGGGAAAAGGAAGGATGAGTGGATAAGAATTGATGACCCATTGATGCCTGGATAGCCTCCAAATCACTCACAGTATAAAGTAACAGCTGTGCTCTGATCAGTTACTAGAGGTAAACGTTACCAATGGAATTTAGAAATGACAGACCTCTCTCCTGAGGAATTGCCTCATTGGATGTATTAAAGTTCTTCAGAGAGATTCATGTCAATGTATGGCAAAAACCACTACAATATTGTAAAGTAATTAGTCTCCAACTAATAAAAATAAATGAAAAATAAATAAATAAATATAAAATTAGAAGACCATCTGGGAGATGCAACATCTGAATGATGGACGTTCCAGATGGGAAAATGGAGAAAGCAGAGGGGAGAGAATCAACAAAATAATTCAGGAGAATTTCCCAACCCTGAGACGCATGTGTATTGTGATTGACAAGTAGACAAAAAGTACATGTACACTATAAATACAACTATGTCAAAATGTATATATATATATATACAGTTGTGTAAAATATACTTACATGGACAGAGGCCAGAGGAAATACACATAGGAAAAAAAAAGAGTTATTTTGTTATAATGATGATATGAGTCTTTTAAATTTTATTTTAAATTATGCATATTTCTATAAATTAAGATCAAAAACCTTTGCTTTTAATCTCACCCCCAAGTGCCTGCAGAACAAAGTCCAAACTTGCCAAATAAAAATTCTATAATGGCTCTCCAAAAAAAAATAAATAAATAAATAAAATAGTCATTTCTTCTCACTTTTTTTGCAAGGTAGCTTCTTGCAAAGTAAAGATTCTACAAATATTTACAGTCTAAGTAGCAGAGCTATTTGAGATGCAATAAAGTTCTGCCAGCACTTCTATTACAAAATAAATAAATAAATAAAGTTCTCCAGAGAAACAGAACCAAATGAACAAACTATACATAAACACACACACACACACATATGATTTATTATAAGGAATTGGCTCATGCAATTATAGAGGCTGAGAAGTCTCACAATATGCTGTCTGCAAGCTAGAGATCCAGGAAGGCAGGTGGTATAAATTCCAGTCCAAATCTGAAGGATTGAGAACCAGGAGCATCAATGGTATACACAACCCTCCCCCCCGACCCCACCCCCAGTTCAAAGGCAAGAGTAGACCAATGTCTCAGCTTAGTCAAGCAAAGAGAGTAAATTTGCCTGGATAGACTCAGCAATAAAGAATCCTCCTGCAATGCAGGAGATTCAGGCTCAATCCCTGGGTTAGGAAGATCCCCTGGAAAAGGGCATGGCATCCCACTCCAGTATTCTTGCCTGGAGAATCCCATGGACAGAGGAGTCTGGCAGTCTACAGTCCAGGGGTCACAAAGAGTCAGGCATGACTGAAGCAACTTAGCATGCACCAGATAGTATCTCTACAACCCCTGGTCACCAGGAAGGTAGTGCAGGTGGCAGGGAAGCAAAAGAAAGAGACTATTGACACCAGAGGATACAGACTAAATGAGTGTCAAGAGTTTAACTAAGCTGCTCCATAATTTTGCTGCCTCAGCATCCATTTTGTTTGACCAAGCAGCCTGTGGGGGCCTTAAACTGTCACTAGCTCACTCATGCAAGCATGTACACTGATAACAGCCCACAGAATAACAAGTAAATGTAAGTTCCTGATATGACTTCCTCAACAACCCTTGTGATAAACAGTCTCCCCACCTAGGGCCTTCCCCTTGTGTACCCCTTAGATAAGACCCCTGTGGAACTTACCAAAACCCCATTTTTTTTGTTTGAATTGACCAATTCAGCCTTAGTCCAGAAACCCTAAAGCACTCAATTCAACGGACCTTAATAAAGGCATGTGCCCCAGGTCCTGCCTCTCTGTCCACCTGCACCCTGTCTTGATTTACCACCCCCCAATGTGGCCCACAAAGATGTGCCTCCTCCAGGATGTATAAAAAATAAACCCCTTTAATTTCAATTTCTTTATTAAATCTAGGCTCTCCATTCAGCTCCCCAGGCCTCTATTTAACAAATTTTAATTTAACAAAGTCATAACAAGGACTTACCTCATTTTGTAGATCACTATCAACACCTTCCCTTTATGTGTCTTACAGATGTAAGAAAATTAGGGTGATTTACAAAAGAATGAAGAACTACAATAGGGAAAAGTCAAGGGATTTGTCCAAGTAAGATGAACAAGTATCTTCATACATTAATATATCTTTATATATAAACCTTTAAACAGTTATTAAGAGGGGACTCAGCCACCTGTTCATGGACACTTCCCTGTAGCAACCAAGGTGTCAGGGCTGGGGCAGGGTGATCTCAGACCTACCTCTATGGCATGACCCTGCCATGTGCCCACCCTCATCCTTTAGACTTTATCCAGCCCCAGGGGCAGTGCTGGGAGTAAGTAATAGTCAGGGTGGCTGCCAGAGTGCTTATACTTGCCAATCCTCGGGTTTGGTTCAGTGATTTAACTCTGCAGTAGCACCATGATGCACTTTGCACTGTTTTACAGATGCTGAAACTGAGACTTACGGTATGTTTTGTAATTGTGAGATGTGGAATAACAGTGGGGCAAAACTGAGTATAGAGAAAAGCAAATGGAACTTGACCTTCATTAGAAATAGACTTTGGGGACAGGGAGAGGGATGGACTGGGAGTTTGGGGTTGGTAGATGCAAACTATTACATTTAGAATGGATAAAAAACAAGGTCCTACTGTATAGTACAGGGAACTATATCCGATCTCCTGGGACAAACCACAATGGAAAAGAATATTTAAAAAGAATGTGTATATGTATTGTATAACTGAGTCACTTTGCTATACAGCAGAGATTGGCACAACATTGTAAATCAACTATTCTTCAATTTTTAAAAAATTAAGAAAAAAGAAACACTTATTAAAATGGGATTAATAAAAGAGACATTGATGGGGCCAAAATCAAGGCATTAATGCAGTTCTATTGGAGACTCTTGTGGACTAGTGTGGCCCCCTGCTTGACAACTGGAGCTGACTCATTAGAAAAGACCCTGATGCTGGGGAAGATAGAAGGCAGGAGGAGAAGGGGATGACAGAGGATGAGATGGTTGAATGGCATCACTGACTCAATGGACATGAGTTTGAGCAAACTTCAGGAGATGGTGAAGAACAGGGAAGCCTGGTATGCTGCAGTCCATGGGGTCACAAAGAGTCGTACACAACTGAGTGATTGAACAACAACGATATGCCATAAGAGAAATGCAAGAAATTGTATTCACATCGCTTCTCGGCCTTTTGGCTAAGATCAAGTGTAGTAAGAAATTGTATTCACAAGCAGGCAGACTCTTAGGGCTGACTTTGAACGAGGAGCTGCCAAATCCTACTACCACAAGGGTGCTGTCCTGTGAATAGCTCTCTATTAAATATCAGACAGCTACCTAGTTTGCTGATGGTGGTTCCAAAGTGGACAGATAACACCCTGTTTGGGAGGCTACCACATTACAGCTGACTCATAAAATCTCCAAATGAAGACAGCAAGAACAAATTACTTTCAGGTCTGAATTGCATGCTATTTTTCTTGCAATAATGGAAGAATTGGACAAAGAAAAGAGCCACTGTGTTTGAGTTTTTACTGACTGGTCTGGCCATGTGGTTAGATAGATGAGCAATAGAAAATTGGACTGTTGAAAGGATCCGCATATGGGGCACAGCTCTATGAAAAGCAATAGGGGAATTTAAATGGTGCTATAAAGTAGAACATTTTGATACCCATCAGAAGAACCTCTTTCAGGAGCCAAAGGATTTTACAAGTAGATATTGACGTGCTTGCTTGAGATAGCCACCTGGGTCCATGAAATGAATGGACAAGGGAAAGATACAGCAATGCAAGGATGAACTGATCACTGACATATTCCTCTAGCACCCAATGAGACACAAAATGTCAACCAGAACTGCCCTGTCTGGCAAAGGAGGCAGAGATTTCAGATGACTATACATCAAAGCTGTATGTTGTCACCCTGCTTATTTAACTTATATACAGAGTACATCATGAGAAATGCTGGACTGGAGGAAGCACAAGCTGGAATCAAGATTGCCGGGAGAAATATCAATAACCTCAGATATGCAGATGACACCACACTTATGGCAAAAAGTGAAGAAGAACTAAAAAGCCTCTTAATGAAAGTGAAACATGTATATTATCAAGGGTGAAACAGATCACTAGCCCAGGTTGGATGCCTGAGAAAAGTGCTCGGGACTGGTGCACTGGGAAGACCCAGAGGGATCGGGTGGAGAGGGAGGTGGAAGGGGGCATCGGGATGGGGAATACATGTAAATCCATGGCTGATTCATGTCAATGTATGGCAAAAACCACTACAATATTGTAAAGTAATTAGCCTCCAACTAATAAAAATAAATGGAAAAAAAAAAGAAAGTGAAAGAAGAGAGTGAAAAACTTGGCTTGAAACTCAACATTCAGAAAACTAAGATCATGGCATCCAGTCCCATCACTTCACGGCAAATAGATGGGGAAACAGTGGAAACAGTGGCTGACTTTATTTTTGGGGGCTCCAAAATCACTGCAGATGGTGACTGCAGCCATGAAATTAAAAGATGCTTGCTTCTTGGAAGAAAATTTATGACCAACCTAGATAACATATTAAAAAGCAGAGACATTACTTTGCCAACAAAGGTCCATCTAGTCATGGCTATGGTTTTTCCAGTAGTCATGGATGGATGTGAGAGTTCGACTGTAAAGAAAGCTGAGTGCCTAAGTGCTGAGTGCTGAGTGCTTTTGAACTGTGGTGTTGGAGAAGACTCCTGAGAGTCCCTTGGACAGCAAGGAGATCAAACCAGTCCATCCTAAAGGAAATTAGTCCTGAATATTCTTTGGAAGGACTGATGCTGAAGCTGAAACTCCAATACTTTGGCCACCTGATGCGAAGAACTGACTCATTTGAAAAGACCCTGATGCTGGGAAAGATTGAAGGCTGGAGAAGAAGAGGACGACAGAGGATGAAATGGTTGGATGGCATTACCGACTCAATGGACATAAGTTTGAGTAAACTGCAGGAGTTGGTGATGAACAGGGAGGCCTGGTGTGCAATGGGACTGCAAAGAGTGGGACACGACTGAGCAACTGAACTGAACTGATGGGGGCAGAGTCCCTGGAGGAAGGCCCCACACATAGCTGGCAAGTAGACTATGTCAGACTGCTGCTGATAGTTCCAGGGGGTTATAAATGGATCTTTTAAACATTTTTTAATTTAACTTTTAAAAATTTATTTGGCTGCACCGGCTCTTAGTTGCAACATTCAAGATCTTCTGTCTTTGTTGTGGCATGCAGGATCTTTTGTTGCAGCATGTGGGATCCAGTTCCCCAACCAAGGATCCCATCCAGGCCGTCTGCATTGAGAGTGCAGCGTCTTAGCTACTGGACCACCGAGGAACTCCTGGGATCTTTTTTTTAAATTTGAAGTATAATTGACATATAACATTTATGTAAGTTTAAGGTAGACAGCATGTTGACTTGATACACATATATTGCAATATGTTACCATCTCTATGGCATCACATAAATGAGTCTTTTATAAATGTGACTTGACAGGAACAGACACTCTGTACTGGGCTTTGAGCAGTAGAAGCAAATACTCAGAATACTATAAAAGGACTGGAATAGAAGCTACTGTAGCAACTTGAACCACAGTTACATTTTCAAACCTAGGAATACACTTATAGCTATGTGTTGCTATAGCTACACTTATAGCTATAGCTACACTTATAGCTTATAATAGTGTCCAAAAATGAGCACAGATATCACATTAAATGAATAGATCATGTTGCCTATGTAGCTCAGAGAAATGGAACAGGCAAATGTCTAAAATAGGGGGTGGATAAAGGCATGAAGAGCTGGCTTGCATTCCTTTATGAATGTGTGCTCACATTTAACATAAGGGCCAAGGGACAGTCCCTGCTTGATATATTCCTCCAATTTTATGTGAGGTCTGGGGCAGAGAGAGCAAGGAAGATGCTGTTACTACTACACAATTATTTCCCTCCAACACCTCCACTTTCTTCTTTCCAACATGATGCAGTAGTCTTGGGACCAGGGCTACAACTGCAGGTGCCAGAACCAGGGATGATCCCTAAATGAGAAACTACCTTTAAACCTTTATGCCAGAATTCCGGGAATTCCCTAGTGGCCCAATGGTTAGGGCTCTCTGCTTCCACCGCAGTGGGCATGGGTTCAAACCCTGGTCTGGGAATTAAGATCCCGCCAGAATTTGTAAGGACTTAATGGGATAGATTGTGCCCTTCACCTGTTATATAGATAGTTCAAAGATGGCCTTTACTTATTGGCCCCAAAGTTGTTTATTTCTTCACTGCAGGCTGAGATTCAATAGCTCAAAAGCCTGTTGATGCCAAACTTATATGTTTACACATCCAATTATTTTACAAATAGCCCAAACAAGCAGATTTTTCACCATTTAGGGCCTACCTGCTTTGCATGCCCCATGAAACCTCACCCTACCTATGTTGTCAATAGATAAGGCAAGTCCTGGGCTGTAAAAAACCCAAATTGCTGCTGCCCTTCAGAGTTCTCTGACCCAGAGACTCCCCACTTTATTGCTGAGTGACATCACCTAGACTCATTAGCTCACTCTCTTAACTCCCAAGCCCCCAGCAGTTCCTTTGCCCTCCTCCTCTCTTAGTAGCCTCTGCCCCCCCCCCCCGCCGCCCCCGACCTCCTGTTGTGAAGCACTTCCCCAGCCTGCAGACCCAATAAAGCTCGTATGTGCTACTGCCACTTTGTGGTCGTGTTTTTTCTTGTTCAGTTGCTAAGTCGTGTCAGACTCTGCGACCCCACAGATTGTAGCATGCCAGGCTTCCTTGTCCTTCACTATCTCCAGGAGTTTGCTCAAACTCATGTCCACTGAGTCGGTGATGCCATTCAACCATCTCATCTTCTGTCACCCCCTTCTCCTCCTTCCCTCAATTTTTCGCAGCATCAGGGTCTCTTCCAACAAGTCAGCTCCACACATCGGGTGACCCAAGTATTGGAGCTTCAGCTTCAGCGTCAGTCCTTCCAGTGAATATTCAGGGTTGATTTCCTCTAGGGTTGACTGGTTTGATCTCCTTTCTGTCCAAGGGACTTTCAAGAGTTTTCTACAGCACCACAGTTCGAAAGCATCAATTCTTTGGCACTCAGACTTCTTTATGGTCCAACTCTCACATCTGTACATGATTACTGGGAAAACCATAGGTTTGACTCTATGAACCTTTGTCATCAAAGTGATGTCTCTGCTTTTTAATATGCTGTCTAGGTTGGTCATAGCTTTCCTTCCAAGGATCAAGCATCTTTTCATTTCATGGCTTCAGTCCCCTTCCACAGTGATTTTGGAACCCAAGAAAATAAAATCTGCCACTGTTTCCGTTTTTCCCCCATCTATTTGCTATGAAGTGATGGGATCTTAGTTTTTTGAATGTTGAGTTTTAAGCCAACTTTTTCACTCTCCTCTTTCACCCTCATTAAGAGGCTCTTCAGTTTCTCTTCACTTTCTGCCATTTTTTCTTTCTGAACCCCCAAATACCTCAAACCCCTACAAGTGACAATGAAAAGGGGAGAATTTCTGGGCATGACTAGGAAATAGATATGGACACCACCCAGTCAGCAGGAAAATCAATTAGCAAAAATCCTGAATGACCTCAAATGGGTGGAAATCAAAATTTGAGATGCACTGCATCTGGGGGTGGGGCGGGCAGAGGGGCCTAGCTGCATGGGGTAGGAAGTCAGCCTGCCCACCTGGGAACCCATTAGGCAGATGGTGGATATTGTAAGACCTATGGGCCTGAACAGAAAAGGGGGAGGGGTACATGACTCTGAACTGAGGGAGGCTACCCCGACCCCATAATGGGCTATAATGAGAGGAGCTCCCTGACACTGGCCAGCGATTCAGGGATAGTCTGTGACAAGAGGACATCCTTGTCACTGGGGGCCACTATAGCAGCTAAATAAGCCTATAAGGCAGAGGCATCAGACCAAGGTTAGTCCCCTAAGTGTTTGCATCTTGGCAAACAGCTAGCCTGACTCTGATGCTATCACACTTGGATCTGCTGTTATCATTCTAGCCCCTCCTTGGAGGGGTATCCAGACCCCAACTTTTGGGTTGAGGCAGCTAAAGCACTACTTAAAGTGACAAAGACAAGGAAGTCATCTTCCTGCCTCTCCTACGACTCCTAAGCAAGGGGGCATCCTGCTGAGCAAGAGAGGCAAGACAGAACTTCAACAATTGTCTTCACAGGACAGGATGGAAAAATGGATCCCTGCTAAGGGATCTTGCACAATTAGTAAGGAATGAGAAGTAAGGACCCCCAGAGGCAGCTTTAGACCCTGGTTCACATATACCTTGTTGATAAGGATTTTTTCTATGGAGGGCTACCCACCCAATATGAAGCCTCATAATCACCTGGGCAGGCTGTCAGTGGAAAACACCATCTGAGGCCAAAGATCTCCTCCATCAGCTAGGGATGCTGAAGTGGGCTTATCAGGTAACAGATGGTGTGCAGCAGGATGACTGGGCAAGTGGGAGGAGGGTGGATAGAGTCCTGAGTCCACAGAGTTGTTTCTCAGAGGGGCTCCTGACAAAGCTAAGTCCTCTTTACTGGCGATGATGGTTAACTACGAAAACAGTTCAAAATTCACAGCTGCTCTTCTATTTAATACAAACTCAGGAAAGACAAACTCAGGTGCAAGTGTTTAAGCCACCTGGCCTATATCAGAATCACTATTGAGAGTGAAGCTGCCCCCCTCCTAAGTCAACAAACCTACAGCTTGGTCTCTGCTTAAGCGTGAACTCTGAGAAAACAAAGGTTATGTATTAGTCAGAATTCTCCAGTGAAGCAGAACCAATAGGATGTATGTATAAAAAGAGATTTTTTTTTTTTTGTAAAGACTTGGTTCACAGGGCTATCCTGTGATAGAGCTGGAGCTCCAGGAGAGATCATGATGTAGTTTCAGTCCAAAGACTCACTGGCTTGGGGTCTAGGAAGAGACAATGTGTCAATCTGAGTCCCAAAGCAGGAAAAAACCAAAGTACCAACTCAAGGCAGTCAGGCAGGAGGAACCGACTTCTTGTGACCCCATGGACTTTAGCCCACCAGGTTCCTCTGTCCATGGAATTCTCCAGGCAAGAATACTGGAGTGGGTTGCCATGCCCTCCTCCAGGGCACCTTCCCAACCCAGGGATTGAACCTATATCTCTTATATCTCCTGCATTGGCAGGTGAGTTCTTTACCACTAATGTCACCTGGGAAGCCCTTACTTATGGGAGGGTCATCTTTTTGTTCTACTAAGGTCTTCACTGCTTGGATGAGACCCACTCACACAGAGGAGGGGGGATCTGTTTTACTCAGCCTACCAATTCAAATATTAATCTCATCTAGAACCTCACAGACATGCCCATAATAATGTTTGACCTGAAGTCTTGGCACTCTTGACCCAGTCAGATTGACACATAAACTTAACTATCACAGGTTACATTGAACCCTAAAGGACAAGAGAGTCCCACATCAGAGGTTCTCTAATAAATCAGTGCAGCACTGTTTATAATAGCCAGGACATGGAAGCAACCTAGATGCCCATCAGCAGACGAATGGATAAAGAAGCTGTGGTACATATACACCATGGAATATTACTCAGCCATTAAAAAGAATTCATTTGAATCAGTTCTAATGAGATGGATGAAACTGGAGCCCATTATACAGAGTGAAGTAAGCCAGAAAGATAAAGAATATTACAGCATACTAACACATATATATGGAATTTAGAAAGATGGTAATGATAACCCTATATGCAAAACAGAAAAAGAGACACAGATGTACAGAACAGACTTTTGGACTCTGTGGGAGAAGGCGAGGGTTGGATATTTCGAGAGAACAGCATTGAAACATGTATATTATCTACAGTGAAACAGATCACCAGCCCAGGTTGGATGCATGAGGCAAGTGCTCAGGCCTGGTGCACTGGGAAGACCCAGAGGGATGGGGTGGGGAGGGAGGCGGGAGGAGGGATCGGGATGGGGAATACATGTAACTCCATGGCTGATTCATGTCAATGTATGACAAAACCCACTACAATATTGTAAAGTAATTAGCTTCCAGCTAATAAAAATAAATGAAAAATAAATAAATAAAGAAATCAGTGCAGCAATAGTACTACTTACTAGGGTTAGAGTACAAGCTGTGGCAGGCTTCCCTTCCAGAGGTAGCTTCATCTTCAGTACTTACATCTGGTCTCTGTCACTGGCCAGGACAGCCCCCATGCAGGGGTCCAACAGTCACAGAAGTGGGGCCTTGCCTGAAGACAGTTGCCCTTTTATTGCATTAACTGTAGTTTGGGCTCCAGGACCCAAACACACTGGCTGGCTCTGTTGGACATAGGTGCTCAAACCTTCCTAATCCCAGGGTGCGTTCATGCTTTAAAGCTCCCCTGCCAAAGAGGTGACTGGCTTGAGAGGACAATTAATTAAAAGAAAAATTACTCACTAATATGGACCTTTATAGTCAAAGTTATGGTTTTTCTAGTAGTCACCAATGGGGCTAACTCACCCAAACCCCAGAAATGCCTCTGTCCCTTGCTCAATGCGGACAGGAGGGAAGACAGTCAGAACCCTCAAAATAAGAAAAGCAATTATCTTCCTTTACTGATGGAGTGAGCATGGGGTGTAAGGGACCAAACAATAGACAGCCACAGCCTATCACCATAAAATCCATACAGGGCACAGACCAAAGCACCCAATGGGCTGAGCAGCATGTAATAGTCCTAGCAATAGAGTATGCCTTTGACAAACATTTCCCCAACGTTCATATTCTACTGACACCTGGTCAGTGTTCATGAGCTAACTTCTTGGTCAGCACATTGGCAAAATCAGGTATTTGGGATAAAGAGCTATGGGGCTAATTGCCACACTAACTCCCACTCTGCCCATCTGGGTGCACCATACTTTGGCTTATACCAAACAAGACACAGAGGAGATACCTTAAGATGCCAAGCCTGATGAACTAACTGAACCACCAGAGCAGCTAGGGCTCTGGAAGGAGGGGGAGTCTCCCGACCTTTGAGAGGAGCCACCCCCACTTCTATCAGGGGGCACATGAGAGGTCAGGGCTTTGGGGCATCATGGGGTTATGAAAATGGATTGTTAGAGGAGTCAGTTCAGTGGTGAGACAAATCAACAGGGACTGTAGCAGAAGCCAGAAATCTAGACACTGGGCATGCCTCACTGGAGGGAAAATTCACAGAGAAGGAGGGCCACATCAAAGATGGCAAAGTGATTTCACTTGGCCTCCCCAAGCAGCAACAGGAACATATATGTTAACATATGGTTAATAGTGGTGGATACCCACACAGGCCTTCCATCGCTCTCCCTTTGGGGGCCCCAATCTCTGTTAACTTTACTGAAGGGTTAACACAGCAGCCTGACAACCCTTGGGAGTGCTGCTAGTTACACAAATACATCAAGGTTCCCACTGCAAAGCAACAAACAGTGAGTAGTACAAAATCACATTGTGTGAGTTTTCACCTACCCCACTGTCTTAGAAGAATGTAATGGTATTTAAAAACAAGGGCTGCTGAAAGAACCTGGAGTAAAATGGTCCCATAAGTTCAAAGGTGCAGTCCTAAGATATGACTGCACTGTATCAAAATTCACAACAAATGAAGTGACCCCCCAAGGAGACACTGTGACCTCTCCTGGTGGGCATGTCCACACTGCACACAACCCAATTACTAGTTTTCATGGACATGGGAGCCTCACATGCTGCCTGCAACAAAGGAACATCACTTGACACTTTCACCTTTTTCCCTTCTTCCTCGTAGAAAATCGAGAGCCTAGCAGCCACTTCCCCTTTGATCCTGACAGGGACCTGCCATGGACCACCAACTTTGGGACCATACTCAAATGGGAGCTTCTGCTCCTCATCCAATGTAAGCTGAGCAAACCACTCACCACTATCTGGAGAGAAAAGCATCCCCATCTGCTGCCCCAATACTCCACTAAATCTCCATAGAACAACCTTGGACCAGCTCTCGACACCCAGGAGGTAGAATTAATTACCCCTGGACTGGGTAATACCATTTGGACGATATCCAAGGGACAACAGAGTTTCCCCTGCCTACAGTGTGGGAGCTGCAGGAGAGGTGGGTTTGATCCCTGGGTGGGAAAGATCCCGTGGAGGAGGACATGGCAACCCACTCCAGTATTCTTGTATGGAGAATCCCATGGACAGAGAAGCCTGGTGGGCTACAGTCCATGGGGTCGCAAAGAGTCAGATACGACTGAAGCAAGATAGCACAGCGCGGCACGACATGGCAAGGGACAACCAGAACTCCTGCTGCTGCCCACAGATAATCTCTGACCTTCACCCTTTCTCTCTTGCTGTGCCCCTTCCATATCTGAGGTGTTCCTCTTTTACCAGTGTTGATTACACACCACTGATGGATCACCCTCCCCTGGCAAACTACACTGACAATGTTTGGAAACAGCATGCCCCTTACACAAGACAGGGAAACATACAACATGGGTCAGGATTGGAACCATGGGAAGCATGCTATTGGCCATTCAGGTCAGTCAGTCCTACTAACACAACCACAGACACCACCACTAAGGCTAGCATTCCTCCTCCCATCTCTACTACTATCTGCAACACCCAATCTTGCTAAGCTAGGCTCTAAGATATGACTTGGGACTCACAGTACAGGTGTCTGTGGCTCAACTCTTACTTCAAATATGTGGCCAGTCATGGGCTGAACCCATAACAAATTGAGCTGACTCAGGTGCTGAGTATGAGGTGGATGATATGCAGGTTTGCCTGGCTAGAAGTTATAAACTCCTATTAACATCACCTTGAATTGCTCTAAGTTGCACAACTTGCCTTCAGAGGAACACAGAATACAAGCAGCAGTGAGAGCCTTGGTGGGCCTGTAAGGGAATCCCTGGTAAAGTGCCTCCCCTATAACAAGCTTCCCCTTGTCCAACACTGGATACTGGGTTTGACTCAAAACTGCAGTAGATATTTACTCAGCAGCAGAACCTCACAAGGACTTGCCCTCACCAACCACACTAGCCAGAACTCTCCAATGCCACAATCTTTCCAAATATTGTCCTGATACTAACCACTTTAGGATCACTAATTGGTGGGTGGAGGGGCAGGAGAAAGAGAGTGTGTGCAGGACACCACAGCAGTGAAAAGGAATACAGCCACTCATGCCCTATCCACACAGCTTAAAGTATCCCAGGAGAAACTGAGAAGGGAGGTAAAATTTACCTTTTGCATGCTTTCTCAGGCTTGGGGGCAAGCAGAGTTCAGGAACCTGTAGGAAGGAAGAAGGCTGACTGAAGTTTGGTCAAGACAAAGCAGAGGGTAAGCAATAGGTAATTGTGAACACTTAGTCTCCCCCCCCCCATTAAGTCAGGCAAAATTTGTCCTTATGGAATAAGAGTTCCTGGGAAGTTGCTGCTGCTGCTGCTGCTTTAGTCACTTCAGTCATGTCTGACTCTGTGCAACCCCATGGACTGAAACCTGCCAGGCTCCTCTGTCCATGGGATTCTCTAGGCAAGAGTACTAGAGTATCTAGGGATTGAACCCGAGTATCCTGCTTTGCAGGCAGATTCTTCACCACTGAGCCACCAGGGAAGCCCCATTAGGAAGCTGAGTTAGGTCCAGATAGTTTTCAAGGGGTTGCTGGCCTTCATGTTCCTGTTGTTCTTGAAAGACTGTGTGTCATCTGTTGATTGTTCTGTTAGGCTGACAGCTGTTGGAAAATCTTGGGCTTCCCAGGTGGCACTAGTGGTAAAGAACCCACCTGCCAGTGCAGGAGACATGAGACATTCGAGACTCAGTTTCGATCCCTTGGTTGGGAAGATCCCCTGGAAGAGAGCATGGCAACCCACTCTAGTATTCTTGCCTGGAGAATCCCACGGACAGAGGAGCCTGGTGGGCTACAGTCCATAGGGTCGCAAAGAGTTGAACACAACTGAAGTGACTCACCATGCATGCATACTTAGGAATAAAATAAAATAATAGCTATTAAAGGTTTAATAAGGGAGTAGATCTAAGATTTGATGTTAGAGAGAACGAGTTGAGAAGATTCCTAGACATTGGGCCTGAAGGGTATTCAGAGAGTGAAGAGGACAGTGAGAATCTGAAGAATTTTCTGGAATGTCTGGATGTTTTTCGTGATGGCATAGACATCAGAGAGGTTTCAGGGAACACACACACGGCAATGGCTTCCGATCACAAGAGCCCCATACCAGGATGGTGTCCAATGCCAGACAATTATGAAGATCCACTCACTGGAGTTCCTGTAGTTCTCAGGCAGTGATATTAGTGGTTTTGTTAAGATAATTCACAGTCATGGTTATTTCCTGTAGCAGAGCACAGAAGATGCAGGTGGCCAGATGAATTGCTAAGCAGCCCACACAACAGCAGCTCTAGGCATGCATGTAGCCCATACTTGACTTGCTGCAGCAAGTGTTTTTATCTTTTTTATTTTTTTCCATTTATTTTTTATTAGTTGGAGGCTAATTATTTTACAATGTTGTAGTGGATTTTGCCATACATTGACATGAATCAGCCATGGATTCACATGTGTTCCCCATCCTGATCCCCCCTCCCACCTCCCTCCCCATCCCATCCCTCTGGGTCATCCCAGTGCACCAGCCCCAATCACTTGTCTCATGCACCCAACCTGGACTGGCAATCTGTTTCACACTTGATAATATACATGTTTCGATGCTGTTCTCTCAGATCATCCCACCCTCGCCTTCTCCCACAGAGTCCAAAAGTCTGTTCTATACATCTGTGCCTCTTTTTCTGTCTTGCATATAAGGTTATCATTACCATCTTTCTAAATTCCATATATATGCATTAGTATACTGTATTGGCCTTTATCTTTCTGGCTTACTTCACTCTGTATAATGGGCTCCAGTTTCATCCATCTCATTAGAACTGATTCAAATGAACTCTTTTTAATGGCTGAGTAATATTCCATGGTGTATATGTACCACAGCTTCCTTATCCATTCGTCTGCTGATGGGCATCTGGGTTGCTTCCATGTCCCGGCTATTATAAACAGTGCTGCAATGAACATTGGGGTACATGTGTCTCTTTCAGTTCTGGTTTCCTTGGTGTGTATGCCCAGGAGTGGGATTGCTGGGTCATATGGCAGTTCTATTTCCAGTTTTTTAAGGAATCTCCACACTGTTCTCCATAGCGGCTGTACTAGTTTGCATTCCCACCAGCAGGGTAAGAGGGTTCTCTTTTCTCCACACCCTCTCCAGCATTTATTGCTTGTAGACTTTTGGATAGCAGCCATTCTGACTGGCGTGTAGTGGTACCTCATTGTGGTTTTGATTTGCATTTCTCTGATAGTGATGTTGAGCATCTTTTCATGTGTTTGTTAGCCATCTGTATGTCTTCTTTGGAGAAATGTCTGTTTAGTTCTTTAGTCCATTTTTTGGTTGGGTCATTTATTTTTCTGGAATTGAGCTGCAGGAGTTGCTTGTATATTTTTGAGATTAATCCTTTGTCTGTTTCTTTGTTTGCTATTATTTTCTCCCAATCTGAAGGCTGTCTTTTCACCTTGCTTATAGTTCCCTTTGTTGTGCAAAAACTTTTAAGTTTAATTAGGTCCCATTTGTTTATTTTTGCTTTTATTTCCAATATTCTGGGAGGTGGGTCATAGAGGATCTTGCTGTGATTTATGTCGGAGAGTGTTTTGCCTATGTTTTCCTCTAGGAGTTTATAGTTTCTGGTCTTACATTTAGATCTTTAATCCATTTTGAGTTTATTTTTGTACGACAAGTTCTTTATCCATTCATCTGTCGATGGACATCTAAGTTGCTTCCATGTTCTAGCTATTGTAAATAGTGCTGCAGTGAGCAATGGGATACAGGTGTCTCTTTCAATTTTGGTTTCCTCTGGGTATATGCCTAGCCCAGAAACATTTTTAAGTAGACTAACAAACTATTCTTTCTCAATTAAAAATTCATTAAACTGCTAAAACCTCTCCCAGGCACTTTTTTTGGTAAATCAAATATTAGTATAAACAGGGGCTTCCCTGGTGGTCCAGGGACTAAGAATCTGTCTTGCAATTCAGGGGACACGGGTTTGATCCCTGGTCAGGAAGATCCCACATGCCACAAAGCAACTAAGCCCAGGCGCCAGAAACTGAGCCAGTGCACCACAGCTACTGAAGCCCTTGTGCCTTAGAGCCTGTGCTCCACAACAGTAGAAACCACCACACTGGGAAGCTCATGTACCACTACTAGAGAGTACCCCCCACTCACCCCAACTAGAGAAAGCTTCAAAGACCCAGCACAGCCAATAAATAAATAAATAATAATAAATAAAATTTATTTTTTAAAAATTTGTGTAAAGAAACAAAATTAGGAAGAAAAGAAAAAATAGGATATTTTCAAATGGAACTTGGTTTTTGAGTGATGAAGACATGCACTTGAGAGTGTGTGGATGGGAGTTCTCAGTTGTGTTTTGAAATCTCAAGTTAATGAGCATTATAAACTATTATTGCTGGCACTGACTTTACCCCAAGTAGCCAAGTTGTACTCTCTACTCGAGTCCTTGGGTGGATCCCCCAACCCTCCTCTAACTCCCCACCCTTTCCCTTCCCATTGAGTTGGGAAGCCCTTGTAGATGTGCCAATCACAGTGGGAAGAGGAGGGAGGGAAGTCACAGCATATGGGGTTCATGGTCACAGTGGGTGGAGCAAAGGCTATCAGAGTGCAAGTAAGCCAGGTCGCTTCCTCTGCTCAAGTCCAGCTGTCTGCCACAGCAGTGTGACCCGCAGCCAATGGCCCACTCAAGAAGTGAAGACAGCAACATCCATTCCTGCCTGCATTTATCTTCACTGTTTGAAGCTTTGTGACCCATCAGGACCCCAAAGGCTGTCTGATCACATTGCTGAGATGCCTGCTGCCTTCGGGTTGGGAGATCCTGATTGGCCTGTCGAGGGTAGATTTCTCTTGATCTTCTTCAGGGCTGGTGCTGCCCAGGCTCCGCTACCTCCTGCTGCACTAGGGACTTGACACTAGCGCTGGCCTGCTGGTGGAGTTGGGGCTTGCTGATCACACCAGTGCGGTTGGGCCTCTTGAGGATGCTGATCTGTAGAGGGGGCTCCTGGGAAGGCTGTCATCCTGAATCACAGTAGGCACTCTGGAAGGAGATTTGGACTTCCCCACCGTCTGCCACCTCCTTCCAGCTCTCGGCAACTTCCTCATCTTCCATCTTACTGGTCACTTTCCAAGACCTTCAGTTTAGAGTCTGCAGTTGGGATGGACTTCCATTTAGAGTAGATTTTAATATCTTTTCAGTTGAGAAACACCAATCCAGGATTTGACCCCCTGGGGTTTGGCGGTAGAGTTAATGATGTAAAGATAATGATGAAAGGGCCCTGTTAATAAGACTCAGGGGCTTCCTAAATGGCACTAGTGGTAAAGAACCCACCTGCTAATTCAGGAGACATCAGAGACATGGGTTTGTTCCCTGGGTCAGGGAGATCCCCTGTAGAAAGGCATGGCAGCCCACTCTAGTATTCTTGCCTGAAGAATCTCCATGGACAGAGGAGCCTAGCAGTTCATAGAGTTGCAAAGGGCTGGACATGACTGAAGTGACTTAGCACACACACACACACACACACACACACACACAATAAGACTCAAGATTAGCTTTCTGGTTGCCATGAGAGAATTAAGTCTCCAGTTTCTAGGTTATATAGTGGTATACATGGGAGAAATGGGGAAAAAGCAGCTTCAACTTGCTGAAGAGAAGTTTGGGAATAATGAATAAATTTCTTGCCAAATTTTAGAATGTCTGAATTGACCTAGTTAGAGTCTTCAAGAGCTCAACAGAATAGAGAATTCTAAGGGCTAGCCAATAATTTTATAAGAGAACAGTTGGTATGACCCATCAGAAAGGACCAGAGAGCAACCAGGGATAAGGGTGAAACCCTTAGGCCATGGGAGAGTGACTTCTTCCATCAGTTTAGCAAGTTTTTATTTTAATCGTCCTTTAGCTCTATCATTCCAAATGAGTAAGGGGATGACAAAGACAGTGTAATTTTTGTGATAAATGAAGAACTCATTGGATTTCTTGGATGATTTTACTCATGAAATGGGCCTTTCAGTCACTTGAAAGAGCCAGTGTGGAACACTTGTCCTAATAAAAGTTTAGCAACCACAGTGGCAGCAGCCCTTTTACAAGGGAAAGTTTCAAGCCAGAGAGAAAACATATATGATAGTAAGAACATATTTATTTTATAACCATGAGATTTAGGAGCTGAAGAAAAGGTCCTACATATCTACCTATTAAGAAAACTCAAAAGGTGAGTTTTATAGTTTTTATATAACTATATACATAAAAAACTAGTTTTTATAGTTTTATATATAAAACTATAGTTTTATAGTTTTATGGTTTTTTATAACTCCCAGTTAGCCTATAATATAGCGGATTTTGAAAAGTAAAATTGTGACCAAGTTAATGTTTTTCAAATAATTGAAAGTGTTATTTATAAAATTGTTTGTTGCTACCTAAAATAAGGTAAGGGGATTCCCCAGGTGCCAATTCAGCAGATCCAAGAGATGTGGGTTCGATCCCTGGGTCAGGAAGATCCCCTGGAGTAGAAGATGCCCCACTCCAGTAGGCATCCAGTAGAAGACCCCACTCCAGTCTTCTTGCCTGAGAAATCCCATGGACAGAGGAGCCTGGAGGGCTACAGTCCGTGGGGTTACAAAGAGTTAGACATGACTCAGTGACTGAGCATGTACACACACACAACATAAGGTAAAGCAGCATGATGATGCAAATAGAAATATATCAGAGACAGTGAGCACAATGACAAATCTCTAGGAACCTTACATAATTTTTGAAATATTTATGTTAATAATATTTTACCCAAACAACTTTAATCTAAGGAAGGATGAGTATTTTTTGACATCACTTCCCATGTAATTTATATAATCTTTTATATAATATTAAATAAATCTAATCATTTTAGCACCTCTTTTTACAAGATGAAAGAACAAATCCTTTGTGATTTTCCAGTGGCCCTCTGGGAAACCCCAAAGTCAATTTTAGATATAAAAGATATCAATTTGAATTAGATTTAGGGAAGGCAAAACGTCAAAAGTTGTCAGGATATTTGAACAATTTGGTAACACTATCTGAAAGTCAGAAAAATATTACATAACATACAACATACATACATATGTAAACATACAGACAGATACAAATAAGGATCTTATAGCCATCATTCTAAAATTTTAGTTGAGTCATGCATAAACATAGAAATATAGAACTCCCTGGTTAATATAACACAGTTATGGCCCTTGTCTTTGCCCCCCTTTATATTTTTATCAGGATTATTCTGACAGATAGAACAAGTGAGGTTATCTGTTTAATATGAGGGCTTAGAGTTCCCACCATCTACTTTGACCTGATGTGTAATACTTATGGAGTTGTGTGCGTGCTCAGTCATGTCCAACTCTTTGCAACCCCATGGACTGTAGCCTGCAGGCTCCTCTGTCAATGGGATTTTTCCAAGCAAGAATACTGAAGTGGGTTGCCATTTTCTACTCCAGGGGATCTTCCCAATCCAGAGATCGAACCTGTGTCTCCTGTGTCTCCTGCATCGGCAGGCAAATTCTTTACCACTGTGCCACTTGGGAAGCCCCAATCTTATGGAGGCTGTGGGAGGGATAAATATGGGAAGACGGGCCAAAGAGATACCCAGAAGCCACCTGAATGTCTCCAAAGATATCTGAGTGGATAAAATAGCCAGTCTGTTTCCAGTTAGCTTTCTCAGCTTTAGGTGGTTGCCTCTGGAGTCAGGAGTGACTATACAGGAAGCTGAGGGGCTGGAGTAGGAAGAGAAAGATTAGGCATGGATGTTGAAGGGAGACAGATCAAAGGACTTAAGGCAACTTTAGGGAAGAACAGAGGCAGTAAGAGGAGGAAGAAGGAATGAAGTGGTGAGAAGGGGCAAGCCTTGAATGTGCCAGTTTGGGAAGGCCTCAAGTTTTCCAAAGAAGTCACTGAAGTTCCAAATTGCCTTTGGTAAATTTTTGCTATTTATGAATTTATTAAACTAAGTAAGTGCAGTAATGGCAACACATATAATAAGCAGAGAAGAAGAGTAAGGAAGACACCTGGCAGAATGAGATTTGTTGTTGTTATCGTTCAATTGCTCAGTCGTGTCTGGCTCTCTGCAAACCCATGGACTGCAGCATGCCAGGCTTCTCTCAAGCTCATATCCATTGAGTCAGTGATGCCGTACAACCATCTCAACATCTGTTGCTCCCTTCTCCTCCTGCCCTCAATCTTTCCCAGCATCAGGCTCTTTTCCAATGAGTTGGCTCTTTGCATCAAGTGGCCAAAATATTGGAGCTTCAGCATCAGTCCTTCCAATAGAATATTCAGGGTTGATTTCCTTTAGGATTAACTGGTTTGATATCCTTGCTGTCCAAGAGACTCTCAAGAGTCTTCTCCAGCACCACAGTTCAAAAGCATCAGTTATGAGATTAACAAATAGTTAAACCAAGATTAGAGAGCTGAGGGAATCCTTTATGCAATCTCCGGGGAAGAAAGCCAAAGGAACACCCACGTGCAATTTCTGGAGTAAAGAGCCATGTGAACTCCCCACATGCTATCTTTAGGGACTGGGGAGCTAATGAAAGATCCATACCAAATCCATGGGTTTGGGGAGCTGAGATAACTCCCATGCACAATCCCCAGTTTAGGGGAGCCAAGGAAATACAAAAGAAGCCTTACAGAGGGGCAAAGAAACATCTCTTTACCAGAAAGAAAAGTAATTCCTTATTACCATGCTACAGCAAACAAATGTCCAGAACACTGGACTAAATTAAAAGGTGTGACTCACCATTGTATATTCCTATTTTTCCAGCAGAAAAGGACACAAAGAGTCCAAGAAACCATCATGAATACCTGGGTGAAGACAGTTGAATCTCAGTTAATACAGCTCTATTACTTACTGGTCAAAGTAGCCCACTAGTTCTTTATCTATGTAACACTACCCGTATGAATGGGAATAGACTGAGGGAGGATGCATTGCTAGACTGGTATTGCTGTCAGCAATCTGGACCAGCACAGCAACTGCCCTTAACATCCCCTCCACAGGTGGAAAAGTTTGGGTTAAAATCAATGACGAATGGAGAAAAGAAGAAATGGTAACTGAGGGAAAAGGAATGAATAAATGGTTTATGCAATGAGGGAAATCCACTATTACACTGGTGCCTTGAGAGAGGCTCAGAGCAAAAGCCTTGTCTCTTAGCACAAGTATACCAGGTGCTTAAAATGGTGAAGCTATATGTTTGCCTTGCTTTTGGAACCTGACAAGTTTGAATAGAAGCTTGCAACCTGAGTCGCATCACTTTGGGTTACATTTTGTTGATGCCATATGATGATGAATTGGACCAATTGTTGATGACTGAATGGAACTCTGTATTCCAGTATCTTTTTCTTCTAATTTTTCAGGATCATATACTATAAAATATACCATTTAAGAAGGAATTTCTGGGAATGACTCCCTACCAGACCATCAGACTGTATGGTCTACAGCTCTCAGCAGACCAAGTTATATGTCATTATAAACCTTGATGATAGAATGCTTGAGCAAGTGAGTGAAAGTTGTTCAGTAGTGTCTGACTCTGCGACCCCATGAGCTATACAGTCCCTGGAATTCTCCAGGCCAGATTACTGGAGTGGGTAGCCTTTCCCTTCTCCAGGGGATCTTCCCAACCCAGGGATCGAACCCAGATCTCCCACATTGCAGGTGGATTCTTTACCAGCTGAGCCACATAGAATGCTTAGTCCCTGATTGTAATAAACAAAATATAACAGCAGCATGCCTGACATGGCACAGTGTGTTATACACAGTTATATGTTGCCCTCGTTTTTGTGGATAGAAAGCTATTAAACAGGATAGAGAAAAAAAGACAATGGGTACAACAACAACAACAACAAAAAGATTGTCTCACAGTTCTGGAGGCTAGATTGAGCCATAATTCAATATGACTAGTGTCCTTACAAAAACAGGATATTGAAAAAAAAGCAGGATATTTAGATACAGAAACATGCAGAGAGGGAAGACCGTGTGAAGGACACAGAGAGAAGACAGCCATCTACAAGCCAAGGAAAGAGGCCTGGACAGATCCTTCTCTGAAAGTCAAAGTGTTAGTCATTAAGTCGTGTCAGATTCTTTGCAACCCCATGGACTATAGCCCACCAGGCTTCTCTGGCCATGGGATTCTCCAGGCAAGAATACTGGAGTGGGTAGCCATTCCTTTCTCCAGGGGATCTTCCTGACCCAGGGGTTGAACCTGGGTCTTGGCATTGCAGGCAGATTCTTTACCGTCTGAGCTACCAGCAAAGCCCTACAGTTCCTCAGAAGGAAGCAACCTTATCAACACCTTGATTTTAGACTTCTAGCCTCCAGAACAATGAGACGATAAATTTCTTTTGTTTAAGCACATGGTACTTTCTTATGGCAGCCATAGCAAACTAATATGCCTTCTTTTGTTAATTTAAATATATACTTATTTTATAGTCTATGTCTAATCATTTCTTTTTTGGCTGCCCCAGGCAGCATGTGAGATCTTAATTCCCCAACCAGGGATCAAATCTGTGCCCTCTGCATTGGAAGCATGGAGCACCAGGGAAGTTCCATAATATCTGAAGGTTTGGGTTTGATTCTGTTTGTTATTGCTTATGGATCTTATTAATATTGTCTTGTTTGCTTGTGTACTTTATAACTTTTTTCCACTGTTGGCTCTTAAACCTTGGAATTTTATCTGTGGGTTGAAAGGTGGCTGGCTTACACCAGAGTGGATTTATATTCACTTCTTTCAGGCACATGGGGTCACAACAATCTAAGACCATTTAAGGTAAATTCTTAAAGCATTTTTGAAATACATTGGAGATGTGATTTCAGGTATGCCTCTGCGTCAGGGCCTTTACACTTCCTGCTTCCTCTGTCTGGCACACTCTCCTTCATGCCCTCATTTTCTTCATTGTCATTGTTGTTGTTTAGTCATTAAGTCGTGTATGATTCTTTGCAACTCCATTGACTGTGGCTTGCCAGGCCCCTTTGTCCATGGGGTTTTCCAGGCAAGAATACTGGAGCAGGTTTCCATTTCCTTCTCCAGGGGATCTTCCTGACCCAGGGGTGGAACATGCTCTCTTGCATCTTCTGTATTCATAGGCAGATTATTTACACTGAGCCACCCAGGAAGCCAACATTTTCTTCATATCTCTGCTCAAATGGCATGCTGTCATTGAGGCCTTCCCTGCCCACCTCATATCCTATAGGCCACTCCTTGTTTCCTTATCTTGCCTTACTTTCTTTTTAAAAATTTTTTATTGAAACATAGTTGATTTACAATGTAAATATATATTAGAATATATATTCTGTTTTTTACATTTTTTTCCATTATAGGCTATTATTAACATAAGATATTGAATATAGTTTCTTGTGCTATATAATCAGTTCTTGTTGGTTATATATTTTATATATAGTGCTGTATATATGTCTTGCTTTACTCTTATCCACAGCACTTAATCATTTATCAATAGAGAAGCTATCTATATAACTATAGTTATATATCTATGTTATATATATAGCATTTTATATATTTATACATATATCATATCCCATCTATCTATCATCTATCTCCTATCCTCCACTGATAAGTGCTTAAGTGCTGTGGATGAAAGTAGCCTGACAAAGCAGACAAAAATGTCCCTGCCTTCATGGAGAGATGGATAATAAAAAGGTTACATATATTACATTGAATTTTTATTTGTATACTATATAACAGTATTATATTCATGTATAATATATGCTTTTTTATTAGCCATCTCTCCATGATGGCAGAAATGTTTCTGTTTGCTTTGTTCATGGAATAATCCTCAAATTAGTGCCTGCAATAGAGTACATGCTCAGTAAGATTTGTTGAACATAAAGAAATGTCTATCCACAATCTGGGACATTCTTAGGAAATTCCCCACTCTTGCTGTAGCTTGCTGCAAGTAACTTACTCCACAGGAGGCCAGACCGCAGAAGCTTGGCCACAGCAACCTCAGCAAACACAGACATTCCACTACTGCCTACTCTTCACTTCCAATGCATCTGCTGAATGTAGGTTACTCACATTGTGGTTTTAAGAACATATCCTACTCAAGGTGAGTAAAGATTGCTGACATAAATCCGGGAACAAAGTCTTCACTCACTGAAAGAATGAGATAGAAATAAAACCACTTCTGTCCAAAAGACTGTAAGGGAAATTATCTAAAATCTTAGCATTAAGTGGAAAGGTTTTTTAAAAAGTCCTCAGAACATTTATAGCCACAGGCCTACCATCATGTTTCTCTTCAGCCTCAAGTCCCATCTCCCAAGTATTATGGATTATCAAGACTATGGATATCATAGTAAAAATCCCTTATGGATATCAGTAGTCAAAAATCCCTAAATCAAATCCCTTATGACTATACAGTGGAAGTGACAAACAGACTCAGGGGTTAGATCTGATAGGGTGCCTGAAGAACTATGGATGGAGGTTCATGACATTGTACAGGAGGCAGTGACCAAGACCATCCCCAAGAAAAAGAAATGCAAAAAGGCAAAATGGTTGTGTGAGGAGGCCTTACAAATAGCTGAGAAAAGAAGAGAAGCTAAAGGCAAAGGAGAAAAGGAAAGATATACCCATCTGAATGCAGAGTTACAAAGAATAGCAAAGAGAGATAAGAAAGCATTCCTCACTGATCAATGCAAAGAAATAGATGAAAACAATAAAACGGGAAAGACTAGAGATTTTTTCAAGAAAATTAGAGATGCCAAGGGAACATTTCATGCAATGATGGGCACAATAAAGGACAGAAATGGTATGGACCTAACAGAAGCAGAAGATATTAAGAAGAGGTGGCAAGAATACACAGAAGAACTATACAAAAAAGATCTCCGTGACTCACATAACCACAATGGTGTGATCACTCACCCAGAGCCAGACATCCTGGAATGTGAAGTCAAGTGGGCCTTAGGAAGCATCACTGTGAACAAAGCTAGTGGAAGCAATGGAATTCCAGTTGAGCTACTTCAAATTCTAAAAGATAATGCTGTGAAAGTGCTGCACTCGATATGCCAGCAAATTTGGAAAACTCAGCAGTGGCCATGGGACTTGAAAAGGTCAATTTTCATTCCAATCCCAAATAAAGGCAATACCAAAGAATGTTTAAACTGCTGCACAACTGTGCTCATCTAACACACTAACAAAGTAATACTCAAAATTGTCCAAGCCAGGCTTTAACAGTATGTGAACTGTGAACTTCCAGATGTTCAAGCTGGTTTTAGAAAAGGCAGAGGAACCAGAGATCAAATTGCCAATATCCATTGGATCATCAAAAAAGCAAGAAAGTTCCAGAAAAACATTTATTTCTGCCTTATTGACTACACTTAAGACTTTAACTGTGTGGCTCACAACAAACTGTGGGAAATTCTTAAAGAGATAGGAATACCAGACCAGCTTACCTGCCTCCTGAGAAATCTGTTTGCAGGTCAGGAAGCAACAGTTAGAATTGGACATGGAACAACAGACTGGTTCCAAACTGGGAAAGGAGTACGTCAAGGTTGTATATTGTCACCCTGCTTATTTAACTTATATGCAGAGTACATCATGCAAAATGCCAGGCTGGATGAAGCACAAGCTGGAATCAAGATTGCTGGGAGAAAAACCAATAACCTCATATGCAGATGACACCACCCTTATGGCAGAAAGCAAAGAGGAATTAAAGAGCCTCTTGATGAAAGTGAAAGAGGAGAGTGAAAAAAGTGGCTTCAAACTCAACATTCAGAAACCTAAGATCATGGCATCTGGTCCCATCACTTCATGGCAAATAGGTGGGGAAACAATGGAGACAGTGACAGACTTTATTTTTTTGGGCTCCAAAATCACTGCAGATGGTGACTGCACCCATGAAATTACAAGACACTTGCTCCTTGGAAGAAAAGCTATGACCAACCTAGACAGCATATTAGAAAGTAGAGACATTACTTTGTCAACAATGGTCCATCTAGTCAAAGCTATGGTTTTTCCAGTAGTCACGTATGAATGTGAGAGTTGGACTATAAAGAAAGCTGAGCACCGAAGAATTGATGCTTTTGAACTGTGGTGTTGGAGAAGACTCTTGAGAGTCCCTTGGACAGCGAGAACAAACCAGTCAATCCTAAAGGAAATCAGTCCTGAATACTCATTGGAAGGACTGATGCTGAAGCTGAAACTCCAATACTTTGGCCACCTAATTGATGTGAAAAACTGACTCATTTGAAAAGACCCTAATGCTGGCAAAGACTGAAGGCAGGAAGAGAAGGGGACGATGAAGGATGAGATGGTTGGATGGCATCACCGACTCGATGGACATGAGTTTCAGCAGGCTTTGGATGTTGGTGATGGAAAGGGAAGCCTGGTGTACTGCAGTCCATGGAATCACAGTCAGACATGACTGAGTGACTGAACTGAATTGAACTCAACCGATGGATATCAGGATTATGCTAGCTTCCTGAAAATCCTTTGGAAGCATCTTTCCCTTTGCTTATGCTCTGGAACACAAGTAACACATCTGAAGTAGTACGAAGAAAATTCAGGGCCCCATAATGAAAGATTAAAAGATATAAAAGCAATGAAAATAGGATGCACAACAGGAAATAGGCTGGGACACCTGGGAATAAATCTGTCAAACCTACAAACAAAGTTGGGCTAAACAGTAGAGTTTACCTACCAAAAAACAGAATATTCTCAGATTGGACCACAAATGGCTAAATTTGTTCTCAGATTAATATATAACCCAAAATACATCTATAAATAAACCAGGAATGGTCAGATTAGTTATTTACACAGTCAACTAAAGAAGTTAGAAGAAATATAAAAGCAGTTGGAAGGACTTTAATGAAACAAAAGTACAAATGAATGAATCAGAAAATGGGAAAATTATATAAAAGCAAGAACTAGTCTTGGGTAAGGGGCAAAAAACTAATAAAGTATTAGCATTAGTTTACCTAAAAGAAACCACAAATACTTTCTATGAGAAATGATACTAGAGAAATAGCCACATATAAGAGAGAAAATTAAGTGAATCATAAGAGACTACTCAAAATTTCACAAATATATTAAGAACTTTGAGTAAATGGATTATTTTTATGAAAATGGCAAGGACTACACATATATGTTAATATATATCAATATAATATAAATACATATATAATCTAAACAGAGAAAAGATGACAGAAGAAAAAGATGACAAAGAGATATCCTTCAAATAATGCATCATGCTAAAATATATTCATAGGAGAGTTCTACAAAACCTTTCAACATTGAATAACATCAAAGCAATGTTAATTGTTCATGACATGTTTATTCTGTTAAGGAGGCTGAGATATTTGAGAGTAAACAAATCCATTCTCTATTTACAGTATTGAAAACACTCTGAGGGCCTGGACAGATCATTCTGTGGAGGGATAATCAGATATACTTAGGAATATTTAGGTCTATTCTACAGTTAAGGAGGTGCCACACCTTTTTATATCCAACATACCCATAGGATTTCTGTTCAGTGTGAGTTTTCCCTTGCACAATGAGGTCTGACCTCTGGGGAAAAAAATCTTCCTACAATCACTATGCATATAAGGTTTCTATCTTACATGGATTCTGATGTCCAGTGAGGTATATCTGCCGGCAGAAGACCTTCCCATAGTCATTGTATTTGGAGTGTCTCTCCCCTGTGTGTGTTCTCTGGTATGTGATCATCTGTGATTTCAGGGAAAAAGTTATCACATACTCAGCAGATTTGGAAGGTTTCTCCCTAGTATGGATTCTCTGATGTACAACTAGTGGAGACTTCTCACAGAAGGCCTTTCCACATTCATTAGATTCATATGGCTTCTCTCCAGTATGAGCTCTCTGATGTAAAATAAGATGTGACTTCAGGGAAAAGATCCTTCCACACTCTCAGTGCACTCATAGGCCTTCTCCCCTGTGTGAATTATCTGATGAATAATGAGGGGTGCTTTCTGGGAAAATGTTTTGCCACATTCACTACACTCATACAGTTTCTCTCCTGTATGAATTCTCTGGCATATAATAAGAGGTGACTTCTGAGAGAAGGCTTTTCCACATTCTGTACATGCATAAGGTTTCTCTCCAGTATGAAGCCTTTGGTGTCAAGAGAGGTGTGACTTCCGGGAAAAAGCCTTCCCATAGTCAGTACATATATAAGGTTTCTCTCCTGTATGAATTCTTCAGTGTCCTATTAGGTGGGACTGCTGGCCAGAAGTTTTCCCATATTCACTGCACTTACAGGGTTTCTCTCCAGTATGCATTCTCTGATGGATGACAAGCTGTTTTCCGAGGGAAGGTCTTCCCACATTTAGTACTTTCATAGGGTTTCTCCTCAGTATGAGTTATCTAGTGTATAAAAAGATGAGATTTCTCACAGAAGGCTTTACCACACTCACTGAATCCAAAGGGCTTCTCTCTGCTATGAACTCGCTGATGTATAATGAGATGTGTCTTCTGGGAGAAGGCTTTTGACGCTCCAAACTTTCATAAGTTTTCTCTCCAGTGTGGACTCTCTGATGAACAATAAAGAGTGACTTCTGGGAGAAGGCCCTCCCACACTCAGTACATTCATAGGATTTCTCCCCAGTGTGAATCCTCTGATGCACAATGAGGTATGATTTCTCACTGAAGGCTTTTCCACAATCTCCACATACATACAGTTTCTCTGCAGTATGAACTCTTTGATGTATAACAAGCTGCGACTTCTTAATAAAGCCCTTCCCACACACACTACAAACATTGTGTTTCTCCCAACTTGAACTTATACTGAATATGGGCTTGCTTATGATTTATAACTTTTTCACGTTAACTTTGTGCATGGGATTTCATTCCAATGTGAATTTTCTCAGGCGCAGAACAGGAAGAACTATAGCTAGGTGGTTTCCCACATCCAAATTTCTCAATGGGGTTCTTTCTTATATAGCTCCTATTACAAGTTAGTGAGTCTAAACTAGATTTCAAGCTCTTTTCACATGAATCAAAGTGATGGAGTGTTTTACTTGAAGGATCAAAGTCTATGCGTCCACTGAATATTTTTCCAAATACATTACATTTAGGGCCTCTCTTCTTGGTCATTGTTTCATGGGTGAAGACTGTGATCTGCCTCAAAACCCTGCCTTGGTTTCCTTGTTATCAATCTAGCTGACCATCAATATACCAGACTTTAAAGACAGAGTACAATGAATTATCCTTTGGGGCTCTTTCCAGTATCTCCATTTGAACTGAAAGTTCCCCAGAAATGATCTGCTGACAAGAATCAGAGCTCTTCTCTCTACCTGAAAGAAGACAAAGGTAAAATAAAATAGACACCAAAAAGAAAACAGGAATGAACAGATGTTCTAAGGAGGCTGATGGATATTAAAAAGGAGAACTGACAAATTTTAAGGAAGAAAGGAAGCCACTCATGTCAGGGAAGAAGAAAATGTTCTATAAGCCATTTCCCCAATTCTCACTTACCTGAATAGGTCCACCTTGACAACTCACTCTCTATAATCCATGGGTCCTTTCCATGTTCCAACTTGGAGATTATGTCTAGTTTTAAATCTGAACACCCTGTTAAGGAAAAATTACAATTACCTTGGTCTTGGCAGCTCAGAAACTCATGAGGAGAAAAAAGGGAGCTCCCAGCAAAGATGGATCTTTAACTCACAAAAATCAATTCCAGATATAGCAAAAATATAAACATAAAAAACTGAAACGATAAAACATCCTGTTTGTAAAAAATCATAAAGGTCTGAACACTTCTGAAAGATGAAGAGTATTTGATTCTTTGTTATACAGAGAGTTTTCCCTTACCCACAGATACCAGGTGGCTGTAGATCTCCAGCATTACATCCCTGCCTAGGGTCTTCTGACCTACTCCTCCTGGGTGTTGCCAGGGAGCTGCTGCCACTCCTCCTGGGTGAAGTCCACAGCCACATCCTCAAATGTCACTGGTTCCTGTAACAGCATATTCCTGTACAATCTGCTCGTTCTGATCATTTTTACCACAGCGATACCTGTAGGATGCCTACTTTGTACTTTGTGTAGCACATTTAATGAGAAAAAGAATGTGAAACTCTGCCATTAGCAAGAATAGTTAGTAGGACAGAGTAGAGAGCCTAAGCTGCTGCTGCTGCTGCCACTAAGTCGCTTCAGTCGTGTCCGACTCTGTGCGACCCCATAGATGGCAGCCCACCAGGCTCCTCTGTCCCTGGGATTCTCCAGGCAAGAACACTGGAGTGGGTTGCCATTTCCTTCTCCAACGCATGCATGCATGCTAAGTCGCTTCAGTCTTGTCTGACTCTGTGCGACCCCATGGACAGCAGCCCATCGCACTCCTCTGTCCACAGGATTCTCTAGGCAAGAATACTGGAGTGGGTTGCCATTTCCTTCTCCAAGAGAGCCTAAAAATAGATGCAAATAAAAGTGGAAAATTTAATACATAATAAAGGTGGCACTTCAAATAAGTATAGAAAAGATAAATTACTCAAAACTGGGTAGTTATCAGGAAGAAATGTAAAGTTGAATTCTCTATTTCATTCTGTACACATAAAAAAAATTAGATCTAACAAAAATTTAAACAAAGAAAAAGAGACGCCATGAAATAAAGACAGGAAAGATGGATTTGCTTTAAAAAAAAATAATTTTAGAGTGGAGAAGACTCTTCTAACAGAGCATGCTACAAAACACAGGTGCCACAAAGGAAAACTGGTAAATTTGACTACTTTCTATACTGCATGGCAAAATATATCATAACTCAAAGAACAAGCAATGAACTGGAGAGAAGATATAGGCACAACACACAGGATGGACAAAAAGTTAATGTCCTCAATTGAGCAAAAGAGAGCTCCTACAAAGCAAAAATAAAAAGACCAACAACTTAACCTAAAAAAAAAATAGTCAAAGGACATGACTAGCAATTCACAGAAAAGAGAATACAAATGGATTTTAAGCATGTAAAATGATGCTCAGCATTATTTGCATGAAAAAAGGAAATTAAGACATCACATTTCCTTTATATTTTATTGAAGATTGAAGTTTGATAGGTCACTGAGTTGGTGAAAATGTCAAGCACACTCAAATTGTGGGTATATGCTAGTACAATATATTTTAAGGGCAATTAATTTGGCAATATTCATCATAATTCTACATGTACATATCCTCTGACTAGCAATTCCATTTCTAGAAATTATTCTATATAAATACTCATATACGTGAGCAAAATAGCACATATGAAGATATTTCACTATAGCACTGTTTATAGTAGCAAAAGTATGTAAACAGCCTCATGGGGGATTGGATGAATCAATTATGCTTCAATCCCCATGAGCAAATGCCATATGGAGTCATAAAAAGCAGTAAGGAAGCTCTACATAGATTCACAGGCAACAATCTCTAAAATATATTGTGAAGTGAAAAACGAATTCATCCACTCAACAAGCAGTTACTGACCACCTGTTGAATACCAGGCAATGTCTAAGGACTGGGGATACAACAGGAAAGAAACCTGGTTAAAATACCTTCCCTCGAAGATCTTGCATTCTAGTGAGAACCACCAAAAAGGTTGAGGATAAATCCCCACCTAGCCAGAAAAAAGTTTTAATGTGTACTTCAAATTCATATTACTCATACACAAAAAGCTGTTAGAAAGCAATAAGCAAAAGACAAAGAAGGAAATGGAAGATTTACAGAGAAACACAAAATGGCGAATACATATGTGAAAAGATGTTGATGCTCATTTAATCATTAAAGAAAAGCAGATGAAAAGAAGATATAATGTTCAACCATAAAAACAACAAGCATGAAAAACACTGGTGCTATCTGGTAGTGGAGAAAATATTGGGAAGTGGTCCTCCTTGTAAATGACTTGTAGCTACATGTAGAAGCTGAATATACAATATCAAAATAGAATTTAAGAAATACTCTTTCAGTTCAGTTCAGTCACTCAGTCATGTCGGACTCTTTGTGACCCAGCAAAGAGCACACCAGGCCTCCCTTTCCATCACCAACTCCCGGAATTTACTCAAACTCATGTCCATCGAGTTGGTGATGCCATCCAGCCATCTCATCGTCTGTCGTCCCCTTCTCCTCCTGCCCCCAATCCCTCCCAGCATCAGGGTCTTTTCCAATGAGTCAACTCTTAGCATGAGGTGGCCAAAGTATTGGAGTTTCAGCTTCAACATCAGTCCTTCCAATGAACACCCAGGACGGATCTCCTTTATGATGGACTGGTTGGATCTCCTTTATGATGGACTGGTTGGATCTCCTTGCAGTCCAAGGGACTCTCAAGAGATTTTCCCTTCAAGACCACAGACCCCTAACTTCTGTGCATGGATCCTTTAGGTTAAACCCAACTTCTCTAGATTACCTCTTCTCCTCATTTTCTGTTTACTCACAGTTCTTATTGTAATGTTTTGTAATAAATAATTCATTGTCTTTCTCAAAAAAA
>NC_057419.1:50958200-50969332 GCF_019320065.1 Cervus canadensis
GGGATTGGAATGAAAACTGACCTTTTCCAGTCCTGTGGCCACTGCTGAGTTCTCCAAATTTGCTGGCATATTGAGTGCAGCACTTTCACAGCATCATCTTTCAGGATTTGAAATAGCTCAACTGGAACTCCATCACCTCCACTAGCTTTGTTCGTAGTGATGCTTCCTAAGGCCCACTTGACTTCACATTCCAGGATGTCTGGCTCTAGGTGAGTGATCACACCATCGTGATTCTCTGAGCCATGAAGATCTTTTTTGTACAGTTCTTCTGTGTATTCTTGCCACCTCTTCTTAATATCTTCTGCTTCTGTTAGGTCCATACCATTTCTATCCTTTATCGAACCCATCTTTGCATGAAATGTTCCCTTGGTATCTCTAATTTTCTTGAAGAGATCTCTAGTCTTTCCCATTCTGTTGTTTTCCTCTATTTCTTTGCATTGATCGCTGAGGAAGGCTTTCTTATCTCTCGTGGCTATTCTTTGGAACTCTGCATTCAAATGGGGATATCTTTCCTTTTCTCCTTTGCATTTTGCTTCTCTTCTTTTCACAGCTATTTGTAAGGCCTCCTCACACAACCATTTTGCCTTTTTGCATTTCTTTTCCATGGGGATGGTCTTGGTTACTGTCTCTTGTACAATGTCACAAACCTCCATCCATAGTTCATCAGGCACTCTGTCTGTCAGATCTAGTCCCTTAAATCTATTTCTCACTTCCACTGTATAGTCATAAGGGATTTGATTTAGGTCATACCTGAATGGTCTAGTGGTTTTCCCTACTTTCTTCAGTTTAAGTCTGAATTTGGCAATAAGGAGTTCATGATCTGAGCCACAGTCAGCTTGTTTTTGCTGACTGTATAGAGCTTCTCCATCTTTGGCTGCAAAGAATATAATCAGTCTGATTTCAGTGTTGACCATCTGGTGATGTCCATGTGTAGAGTCTTCTCTTGTGTTGTTGGAAGAGGGTGTTTGCTATGCCCAGTGCATTCTCTTGGCAAAACTCTATTAGCCTTTGCCCTGCTTCATTCTGTACTCCAAGGCCAAATTTGCCTGTTACTCCAGGTGTTTCTTGACTTCCTACTTTTGCATTCCAGTCCCCTATAATAAAAAGGACATCTTTTTTGGGTGTTAGTTCTAAAAGGTCTTGTAAGTCATCATAGAATCGTTCAACTTCAGCTTCTTCAGCGTTACTGGTTGGGGCATAGGTTTGGATGACCGTGATATTGAACGGTTTGCCTTGGAAATGAACAGAGATTATTCTGTCATTTTTGAGATTGTATCCAAGGACTGCATTTCAGACTCTTGTTGACCGTGATGGCTACTCCATTTCTTCTAAGGGATTCCTGCCCACAGTAGTAGATATAATGGTCATCTGAGTTAAATTCACTCATTCCAGTCCATTTTAGTTCGCTGATTCCTAGAATGTTGACATTCATTCTTGCCATCTCCTGTTTGACCACTTCCAGTATGCCTTGATTCATGGACCTAACATTCCAGGTTCCTATGCAATATTGCTCTTTACAGCATCGGACCTTGCTTCTATCACCAGTCACATCCACAACTGGGTATTATTTTTGCTTTGGCTCCATCCCTTCATTCTTTCTGGAGTTATTTCTCCACTGATCTCCAGTAGCATATTGGGCACCTACCGACCTGGGGAGTTCCTCCCAGTATCCTATCATTTTGCCTTTTCATACTGTTAAATGGGTTTCTCAAGGCAAACATAGTGAAGTGGTTTGCCATTCCCTTCTCCAGTGGACCACAATCTGTCAGCCCTCTCCACCATGACCCATCCGTCTTGGGTGGCCCCACACGGCATGGCTTAGTTTCATTGAGTTTGACAAGACTGTGGTCCTGTGATCAGATTGGCTAGTTTTCTGTGATTATGGTTTCATTGTGTCTGCCCTCTGATGTCCTCTTGCAACACCTACTGTCTTATTTGGGTTTCTCTTACCTTGGACGTGGGGTATCTCTTTATGGCTGCTCCAGCAAAGTGCAGCCGCTCTTCCTTACCTTGGATGTGGGGTTGCTCCTCTCAGCCGTCGCCCCTGATCTGGGGCATGGGGTAGCTCTTCCCGGCTGCCGCCCCTAACCTCGGACATGGGGTAGCTCCTCTCGCTCCTCCTGTGCTGTCACAGCCTGGCGCTCTCGGTAGCAAGCCCTGACCTTGGGCGAGGGGTAGCTCCTCATGGCCACGCTTCTGCAAGAAATGCTCTTTACATTTTAAATATGCTTTCTCTCTAACCTAGCATACTCATGTCTAAGAATTTGGCCTATACAAATACACAAAGAAATTTTTATAAGGTTGTTCCCTTATTTATGACTTCACTGCTTTAGAGCTCTGTCTAAACCATGTACTAGCTGTGCCTCAGTCTATTCATCTGAAAAATGGGGACAATAATAGTACCTAGAAAAGCATTTCTGGGTATATTAGATGAGTTAGTTCCATTAGCATTTATTATAATGGTGCCTGGCACACAGTAGCTGTGAATATTCTTATTATAAGTCTTACTATTATATATCAAAGAATTTTGAAATAAGGAGTTCACAATCTGAGTCGTCTCCTAGTCTTGTTATTGCAGACTGTATAGAGCTTCTCCATCTTAAAAAAAAAAATCAATCTGATTTTGGTATTGGCCATCTGGTGATGTCCATGTGTAGAGTCTTCTCTTGTGTTGTTGAAAAAGGGTGTTTGCTATGACCAGTGCATTCTCTTGGCAAAACTCTGTTAGCTTTTCCCCTGCTTCATTTTGTACTCCAAGGCCAAGTTTGCCTGTTACTCTAGATATCTCTTGACTTCCTACTTTTTCATTCAAGTCCCCTATGATGAAAAGACATCTTTTTTGGTGTTAGTTCTAGAAGGTCTTGTTAGGTCTTCATAGAACCGTTCAACTTCAGCTTCTTCAGCATTAGTTGTTGGAGCATAGACTTGGATTACTGTGATATTGAATGGTTTGCCTTGGAAACTAACAGAGATCATTCTGTCATTTTTGAGATTGCACCCAAGTACTGCATTTCAGACTCTTTTGTTGACTATGAGGGTTACTCCATTTCTTCTTCCCTGGTGGCTCAGACAGTAAAGCGTCTGCCTACAATGTGGGAGACCTGGGTTCAATCCCTGGGTCAGGAAGATCTCCTGGTGAAGGAAATGGCAATCTACTCCAGTATTCTTGCCTGGAAAATCCCATGGATGGAGAAGGCTACAGTCCATGGGGTCGCAAAGAGTCGGACATGGCTAAGCGACTTCACTTTCACTTTTTTCCATTTCTTCTAAGGAATTCTTGCCCATGGTAATAGATAGTATGGTCATCTGAACTAAATTCGCCCATTCCAGTCCATTTTAGTTCATTAATTCCTAAAATATCAATGTTCACTCTTGCCATTTCCTGTTTGACCACTTCCAATTTATTTTGATCCATGGACCTAACATTCCAGGTTCCTATGCAATATTGTTCTTTCCAGCATCGAAATTTACTTCCATCACAAGTCACATCCACTACTGGGTGTTGTTTTTGCTTTGGCTCCGTCTCTTCATTCTTTCTGGATTTATTTCTCCACTGGTCTCCAGTAGCATATTGGGCACCTACTGACCTGGGGAGTTCATCTTTCAGTGTCCTATCTTTTTGCCTTTTCATACTATTCATGAGGTTCTCAAGGCAAGAATATTGAAGTGGTTTGCCGTTTTCTTCTCAAGTGGACCACGTTTTGTCAGAACTCTCCACCATGACCTGTCTGTCCTGGGTAGCCCTACATGGCAGGGCTCATTGTTTCATTGGGTTAGACAAGGCTGCAATTCATGTGATCAGTTTGGTTAGTTTTCTGTGCTTGTGGTTTTCATTCTGTCTGCCCTCTGATGGATAAGGATAAGAGGCTTGTGGAAGCTTCCTGATGGGAGAGACTGACTGTGGAGGAATTTGGGTCTTGTTCTGATGGGCAGGGCCATGCTCAGTAAATCTTTTTTTTTTTTTTTTTCCGGTAAATCTTAATCCAGTTTTCTGTTGATAGGTGGAGCTGTGTTCCCTCCATGTTGTTTGGCTTGAGGCCAAACTATGGTAATGGTAACCTCCTTCAAAAGGACTTATGTACCCACTGTTTTATTCAGTTTCCCTGACCCCACGGCAGGCCACTGTTGACCCACGCCTCTGCTGGAGACTCTTGGACACTCACAGGCAAGTCTGACTCAGTCTCTTGTGGGGACACTGCTCCTGGTGTACACAAGTTTTTCTTTGTGCCCTCCAAGAGTCTGTTTACCCAGTCCTGTGGAATTTCTGTAATCAAATCCCACTGGCCTCTAAAGTCAAATTCCCTGGGGGTTCTAAGTCCCTTTGCCAGATCCTCAGGTTGGGAAATCTGTTGCAGGTCCTAGAATATCCTTAACAGTGCAAGAATTTCTTTGATATTCAAAGGCACATAAGGAAAAGAGAAACCAAAAATTGAGATAGTTGCAAAACACATATCACAAGTAAAAGAGTGGTATCCAAATATATGAAACCAACTCCTGCAAACCAATAAGGAAAAAGCAAGCAATGCAAAATAAAAATGAGCAAAATATCTGACTAGGCACCTCACAAAACAGAATTTCCAAGTGATCAATGCATATATGAAAAGGTAGTCATCAGGGAAAATAAATCAAAACCTCAGTGTCTGACTCTTCCACTGTAATGCTGAAACCACAAGGGCTGAAATTTTTGTTTATTCATGGATGTATTATTGGTCTAAAAGAGCCACCCATCATGGACCCCAAAGAATCGCAACATGACATCCCTACATATTCCCATTCCTGTCCCCATAGACCCTCATCACTCATCTTATAGACCTCCTATTGCTCACCTCACAGATCCCCCATCACTTTCCCAACAGACCCTCCATCACTCATCCCAGGTCCCTTTCACTCACCCTATAGACCTCCTTTACTTACCCCTTGAAATCCTATCATTCACCCTACAGACAGCAATTCTCACCTAACAAATCCCCCATCACTTATCCCCATTAAACTCCCTATCACATATACCATACATCATTATGCCTGATACTCAGACTCCCCTATCACTGTTGTTCACATCATTTAGTCCAAAGGACCCCCTCATTATTCCTTCCACATGTCCCCATCGCTGTCCACACAGACACCCATCACTCAGCTGGGCCCCTCACCCTGGCTCTGCAATCAGGACCCCAAATCTTCTCAAGCCAGACTTGGCTCCCCGCTTGCACAAATGGGCTCAACATCCCTTGAAACTCCCTTCCCCTTCTAACCCTCCTTGTTGGGTCTGGATTGCACATCATCTTATCTTCCACCCATTCAGAATCAGCCGTGGAGCCCAGCTCTGCCAGTAACAAAACTGGTGTCACTCGCTCTGCGACAGCAACTTGGTTGTGAACCGAGAAATGGATAGTGCCTCCCACGACTTCTGGGGACTGCCATTCCAGCCCGAGGATATATGTGTTTTTGAGTCCGGGAAGTCCTCGTGGAATTTCAGAGGCAAGATAATTGGACTTGGTGCTCTGAAAGCAGTGTGAGACTCCGAACGGCTGCCACTGTCCTGGGAGGAAGAATGGGTGATCCCTGCCCTGAGCTAAGTCACCACCAGAGCAAAGGCATGGAGATGCGGCCGATTAGGCTGTTCTGTGGGAACCGGGGGAGAGGCAGGTGATGCTAATGTGGGATAGTATAATCACGGCCTGAGAGACTGCTCTGCAGAAGCCTCCTTTCTCCAGCATCTAGAGAAAGTGAAGAGTACTTTGACACAGTGTTTGTATTCATTTAGGTGCTTAGAATACACTCCCCACGCACCACTCCTTGCCTAGCGTCATCGCCCTCCTGCATCCTATTGCTCCTTCGCAGGTCAGGGTCCGCACCCTCTTGTTACTGACAGTCTGCCATTGGCTCCTTTGAACACAGAGAGGCCTGCCCACTCCTGTCACTCACAGCCTGGACTTACTGCCCGCGTCACTTAAAGTGGGCAGAAGCAGCATTTTGCAGTTCGTATGAAAGTCAAAAGAGTTTAATAGAGTCAGAGGTTCAAGGTAAACCCTAAGGGGCATTGATTTTAGAAAATGTAACAAAGGGTTACATTGAGGTTGGCCAAGAGTGGGATTGTACAGTTAAGAAAGGCATAGCTTCTATATCGAGGATTGCTTAAGGAAGCAAGCAAGCCACCAAGGGGTGACTCAGATGGCAAAGAATCTGCCTGCAGTGAGGGAGGCCAGGATTCAGTCCCTAGGTGGGAAAGATTTCCTGGTGAAGGGAATGGCCACTCACTCCAGTATTCTTGCCTGGAGAACCATATGGACATAGGAGCCTAGTGGGCTACAGTCCACGGAGTCGCAAAGAGTCAGACACAACTGAGTGACTAACACTGGTGGTATAGTATTTAAGAATGTCCTAGGATTCAAGACCTCTACCAGGGTGTATGGGTGGAAAAAACAACAGAAACCTTGCTTTCAAAGTCAAACCAGAAGGGCCCTGATAGTGGAATGTTGGCCCAGTTCCAAAGTCCTTCCAGAGAGGCTTTGGAAATGGAAAAGTTAACTTAGACCCAAATTTGAGATATATCAGAGAAACATTAATAGTGGTATAATTAACAATGACTCACAATTCACAACCTATACCAAGGGGGAAATGATGGTGAAAGAGTCAACCAAGAACTGACTTTAAGGTTATATGTAATGAGCACTTATGACAGAAGCATTAAATGAGGGCTGGAGTTAATGCTCATAGGAGGAGAGGCACTAACAATGGAAGAGTTAGCAAATGTTTGGTTTTCCATACACGTCAAAGGAACACAGATGGGGAGAATTTAACTGAGGCCTGTAGTCATTGTACAGACTCAAGGGAGCAACAATAGGGAAAGAGTTAACAGGTTTGAGAAAAGATTCATGCATAAATTGCCCTTAGAGTGAAAAAGTGAACAGACCTCCAAGAACAGACCTCTATATAATTACCTCCTTGTGTAATATATAGACACAAGGGGACTGTTAACTACCCTCAACACCCTAGATCCTACATCTAGGTCAGAACCCATTAATGGTGGAATAGATAACAGATTCCTGAGTTCAAGGTAAAATCAGAGATTCATTTAGGTTGGAAAAAATTAACAGAGGCCCAGGTTGGAAGACATATAAAAGGATTTTGATGGTGGAATAGCTAACTGTGACTGGGATTTGAGGTCACACAAACAGTCATGGATGATGGAAGAATTAACAAGGACCTGGTTTGAGTGTTGACCAGATGGGCATCAATGGTGGAACATTTCAAAGATGCATATATTATTTTCCTATTGCTGCTGTAGTAAATTACTACAAACTTCTGTTGACTTAACACCATAGCTTTAACTACATGGCTTAAACCAACACAAGCTTATTACTTTATAGTTCTGTAGGTCAGAACTGTAGTTCTGTAGGCCAGAAGTCCAAAATGTGTTTTCCTGAACTGAAATCAAGGTGTCAGCAGGGCTATACTCCCTCTGGAGGCTCTATGGAGAATTCATTTTCTTGCTTTTTCCAGCTTCCTTAGTTCAAGACCCCTTCTCCCATCTTCAAAGCCAGCAGTATAGCATCTTCAAATCTTTTTTTTTTGACTGTGACCTTCTGTGTCTATCATCTCACCTATTTTTCTGACTCTGCCACTCCTCCCTCTCTGTTATTAGGAGCTTTGTGACCCATCTGGATAATCCACAATAATCTTCCCATCTCAAGATTCTTAATCACATTTGCATGCGTGCTCAGTCCCTTCAGTCGTGTCCAACCCTATGGACTGTAGCCCACCAGGCTTCTCTGTCCATAGGATTCTCCAGGCAAGAATACTGGAGTGGGTTGCCATTTTCTCCTCCAGGGGATCTTTCTGACTCAGGGATCAAACCCGCATCTCCTGTGTCTCCTGCATTTGCAGGCAGATTCTTTACCACTAGCTCCACCCATGTAAGAAAGCAAACCCAAGGGTTGGGACATGGACATCTTTGGGAGACCATTATTCTGTCTACCATAATGCCTAATTTTGAGGTCAAACCAAATGGTTGATGGTGGTAGAAAATTTGATTGAGACACAGGGTATTACTAGGGGGAGACAACTGGTAGTAGATCAGGCTTGAATTCAAACCAGATGGGCATCAATGAGGGGCTCAGGCTGTTATGTCAGAACTGTTTCAAAGGCTTAGGTTCAAGACCAGACAAAGAAAATTGGTGGAAACCTCAGTAGAGACTCTAAACCAAGATCATAAGAGTATTGATTGTGGATAGGTTAACACAAACCCAAGTTTAAGGTCTAGAATATAGGTACACTGATGGTAGAATCCTAAGAAGAAGGAAATGGCAGCTCACTCCAATATTCTTGCCTGGAGAATCCCATGGACAGAGGAGCCTAGTGGGCTAACGTCCATGGGGTCGCAAAGAGTCGGACATGACTGAAGCCACCTAGCATGCATGCACAGTGGTGGAATACTTAACAGAACCCTGGGTTTGAGATTAAACCTGAAGGTCACTGATGATTAAAGATTTAACAGATAGTCAGATAGAAAAGAGGCCCATTGGTGGTAAAATCTACAACTGTTATCTGGGTTTAATATACAAATCAGAGAGGGGAACTAATGGTGTTAAGAGACTTGGATTTGATTCACAGATGAGAAGAGGCATTGATGAGGAAGAAATAAAAAGAGAACTTGAGTTTGGGTTTCATGCCAGACTGAACTGATGACGGAATAGTTACTTAACAGAAACATAAGTTAGATGCCCCAAAAAGTGGCTCATTGATGACAGAAGTATTAACAGAAGTTTGTGTAGAGGGAAAATTGAACAGAGAACCAGGGGCAAGTCAGTGAAACTGGAAGAGTTAACAAAGGACCAGGATCAAGGTTCAGATCTGAGGGACATAGGTGGTAGAAGTGTGACCCAAGACCAGATTCAGTGTGGACAACAGAGGACACAAAATCTTATATGTGGTCCTAATTAAAGCTATGATGGTGTCTTGACTTTGGTAGTGTTGTACAGTGGTAGTTGTGGACTGAATTGAGTCCCCCCCACCCCCAGTTCATATGTTGAAGGCCTAAACCCTGGGTGACTGTATGGAAGATAGGGCCTTTAAGGAGGTAGTCATGTATGGATGTGAGAGTTGGACCATAAAGAAGGCTGAACGCCAAAGAATTGATGCTTTTGAACTGTGGTGTTAGAGAAAGAGAGTCCCTTGGACTGCAAGGAGATCAAATCAGTCCATCCTAAAGGAAATCAACCCTGAATATTCATCGGGAGGACTGATGCTGAAGCTGAATCTCCAGTGCTTTGGCCACCTGATGCAAAGAGCTCATTGGAAAATACCTTGATGCTAGGAAAGATAGAAGGCAGAAGGAGAAGGGGATGACAGAGGACGGGATGGTTGGATGGCATCACCGACTCAATGGACATGAGTTTGGGCAAGCTCTGGGAGATGGTGAATGACAGGGAAGCCTGGCGTGCTGCAGTCCCTGGGGTCACAGAGTCAGACACGACTGAGTGACTGAACAACAACAAGGTTAAATGAGGCTATAAGGGTAGAGCCCTGATCTGATAGAACTGGTGTCCCTAGAAGAGATTCAGGGTCACCAGAGATCTCTGTGAGACACCATGTGAGGACAAAGAGAGGAACCATCTGCAAGCCAGGAGGAGGGCTCTCAGCAGAAGCCAAATCCTGCCAGAACCTTGATCATGGACTTTCTGGCCCCCAGAATTGTGAGAAAATAAATTTTTGTTGTTTGAGCCACCCGTTCTATGGTATTTTATTATGGCAGCCCAAACATACTAATACAAAGCTTTGTGCATCTTTAAGAGTTCTCTTAAATATGTGAGAAACAAGGTATGACAGAACTCCTGGAAATTAAGAACTTTTATGAAATTAAGATCAAAGCCCTTTTTAAGTATTTTTTGACACAGTAAATAACATCCTTCATTGCATATTCCTGAGCCCTAGACCCAGATTTTCTGATCTAGTGGGTCAAAGGTGAGGTCCAATAATCTACACTAATTTTAACTTTTTATTTGGAAATAATTTCAAACTTACAGAGAAAGTTGTAAGAATAGTAATTATATTTACTTCTGAAATATTTGTAAATAAACGCCCCTGAATAGGGCTTCATCGGTGGCGCTAGTGGTAAAGAACCTGCCTGCCAATGCAGGAGATATAAGAGATGCGAGTTAGATCCCTGGATCAGGAAGATCCCCTGGAGGAAGGCAGGGCAACCCATTCCAGTATTCTTGCCTGGAGAATCCCATGGACAGAGGAGCCTGGCAGGCTACAGTCCATAGAGTCAGAAAGAGTCAGACACGACTGAAGCAACTTAGCATGCACACCCCTAAATACTAGTGTATTTTCCCTTAAAAGCCAGACATTATTTTCTATATAACCACACTATAAAAATCAAGGCCAGGAAATTAACACTAATTCGGAAATATTATCTAATCTGTAAATCTTTTTCAAAATGTGCCAATAGTCCCAATAATGCCGCCATTAGCAAAAAAAAAAAAAAAATTTCTGTTCCCAGATGCAGTCCAGGATCGTGTGTTGCATTTAATTTGTTGCATCTTTCAGTCTTTTTTAAACCTAGGCTTTCTTCATCTTTTTTTTTTTTCATTTATATTTATTAGTTGGAGGCTAATTACTTTACAATATTGTAGTGGTTTTTGTCATACATTGACATGAATCAGCCATGGATTTACATGTGTTCCCCATCCCAATCCCTCCTCCCACCTCCCTCTCTACCCGATCCCTCTGGGTCTTCCCAGTACACCAGGCCTGAGTACTTGTCTCATGCATCCAACCTGGGCTGGTGATCTGTTTCACCATAGATAATATACATGCTTCGATGCTATTCTCTCAAAACATCCAACCCTCGCCTTCTCCCACAGAGTCCAAAAGTCTGTTCTGTACATCTATGTCTCTTTTTTTGTCTTGCATATAGGGTTATCATTACCATCTTTATAAATTCCATATATATGTGTTAGTATGCTGTAATGTTCTTTATCTTTCTGGCTTACTTCACTCTGTATAATGGGCTCCAGTTTCATCCATCTCATTAGAACTGATTCAAATGAATTCTTTTTAATGGCCGAGTAATATTCCATGGTGTATATGTACCACAGCTTCCTTATCCATTCGTCTGCTGATGGGCATCT
>NC_057419.1:50969342-51035115 GCF_019320065.1 Cervus canadensis
TGTTCTAGTTTCATTCTTTTACAAGTGGTTGACCAGTTTTCCCAGCACCACTTGTTAAAGAGGTTGTCTTTTTTCCATTGTATATCCTTGCCTCCTTTGTCAAAGATAAGGTGTCCATAGGTTCGTGGATTTATCTCTGGGCTTTCTACTCTGTTCCATTGATCTATAGTTCTGTCTTTGTGCCAGTACCATACTGTCTTGATGACTGTGGCTTTGTCTTTCTTCATCTTTTATGACATTGACATTTTTGTCAAACTTGGGCAGGTTGTTTTGTAGACTGTCCCTTGGATTCATACTGGTATCTCTGAGTCCAATCCAAAACCACAGTGTTTATTGTAGCTTTATCTCTTTCCCACATTTGAAATGCCTTTCTCTGACAATGAGAAACATGACTCTTATTATCTACAATTTATTTGTTTGCTCAAATCTTTATGTAAAGTATTTTCAGAATTCCTAAGATACTGCTATGTAAAAACAAATTTATTAACTAAACTATATTTGTGTACATTTCTTTTTGCTTTGAGCCTTATAGTATCTGGTCAAAATAAATATTGTTTCTCAAATCTACTTAGGTTAGTTATTTTCTTCCCCATGCCCTTCAGTGTGGTATTATTATTCATTTGTAGGTGGTGCTAGTGGTAAAGAAGCCACTTGCCAATGCAGGAGACACAATAGGTTCGATCCCTGGGTCGTATGATCCCCTGGAGGAGAGCATGGCAACCCGCTCCAGTATTCTTGCGTGGAGAATCCCCATGGACAGAGGAGCTTGGTGGGCTACAGTCCATAGGGTCACACAGAGTTGGACTTGACTGAAGCAACTTAACACAGCACAATACAGTTAGGTTTCATTATTTCTGTTTATATCCCATTTGGGGCTCCCCTGTCATCCTAGGAGTTTGTTTTTTGTTTTTCTTTTTGCCCCGCAGTGTGTAGGATCTTAATTCCCTGACTGGGGATCAAACCCACACCTCCTACATTGGGAGCATGGAGTCTTAACCACCAGACTGTCAGGGAAGTCTGCTAGTTTATTTCAATGCATTTAGTTTGCAACCACTTTCTTACTTTCCTTATTTTTTTCCTAGAGTCTGTGAAACATGAGTATGATTCTAAGAGTCAAAGCTCCACAACAAGCTATACTCAGAGAAGTATTGCTTCCTCCTCATTCCTAGTTCCCACCCCCACTCCCTTTGGATTACAAATCTCATTGATTATCTCATGTGCAAACTCAGAGTGAAAGTGCTGGACCTGGGAGAGGGGTTCTCTGTGATTCTATGCTCCAGTTTCCTTCTGCAGTAAATGTCTCAAAAGTCTTGATCGCAAATATCCCTGACTACTGGATTCCCTGGATGTGATGTGCTGAAGGTTGGGAAGGTTCACCTGAGCTCTTGGTTGTGAGCTTATTCAGTCTAAGAATTGAGGAGTTTCATTATTTTATTTAATTTCAGTTTAATAGAAGGTAAAATTTGTCCTGGATGCTAGTGTGGCCAATATTTATTTATTATCTCTAGAGTACTTGCTAAAATAGTAGGAAATAAAAGGCTACAGGACAACTTTTTCTAACTAAGAAACACAAATTACAATTATCCTCTAAATAAAATCTAGTTAATTATACAAGAGAAACTTTAAAATGTTTGTTTTGCAAAAGCAGAAAAGTTACTGTTATCAAGAAAGAAAAAATCTTCATTACAAAACCCTGCAGCATGAGGAGTGTGGAGGGTTGAGCAGACACTGAGAATTCCTCATCCCTCGCTGCCTCCCAGGTGGCTGATGTCACATATCTGGGAGTGGTATGCAGTGACTTGTTTCATTCAAGACTGGAAGTAAATGATACACTGGTGACCTTAGCACAGTGTCTGGGTCCTGCTGGAGTCCCAAGATATGACAACAACAGGTGCTTAAAGGCAATGTCATTGGCCCTGTTGGTGATTGTATTAGGGTTTAGACATGGGTTCCAGATACTTTTAGACAAAAAGTAGAAAGGAACTAGATATCAAATTATCAACAAAAGAGACACGGATGTATAGAACAGACTTTTCAACTCTGTGGGAGAAGGCTCTCTGTGGGAGAGGGTGGGATCATCCGAGAGAATAGCATTGAAACATGTATGTTTTCAAGTGTGAAACAGATTGCCAGCCCAGGTTGGATGCATGAGACAAGTGCTCAGGGCTGGTGCACTGGGAAGACCCAGAGGGATGGGATGGAGAGGGAGGTGGGAGGTGGCTGATTCATGTCAATGTATGGCAAAAACCGATACAATATTGTAAAGTAATTAGCTTCCAACTAATAAAAATAAATGAAAAAGAAAAAAAAACAAGGGAATTCAAGAAAAACTTGAAATACTTCATTGACTACACTAAAGCCTTTGACTGTGTGGGTCACAACAAACTGTGGAAAATTCTTAAAGTGATGGGAATACCAAGCCACCTTACCTACTTCCTGAGAAACCTGTATGCAGATCAAGAAGCAACAGTTAGAACCAGACACGAAAGAACGGACTACTTCAAAATTGGAACAGGAATATGTCAAGGTTGTATATTGTCACCTTGCTTATTTAACTTATATGCAGAGTACATCATGTGAAACGCTGGGCTGGATGAAGCTCAGGCTGGAGTCAAGCTTGCTGGGAGAAATATCAATAACTTCAGATATGCAGATGACACCACCCTCATGGCAGAAAGTGAAGATGAACTAAAGAGCCTCTTGATGAGGGTGAAAGAGGAGAGTGAAAAAGCTGGCTTAAAACTCAACATTCAAAAAACCAAGATCATGGCATCCAGTCCCATCACTTCACAGCAAAGAGATGGCGGGGAGTGGGAAATGGAAACAGTGACAGACTATATTTTCTTGGGGTCCAAAATTACTGTGGACTGTGACTGTAGCCATGAAATTAAAAGACGCTTACTCCTTGGAAGAAAAGCTATAACAAACCTAGATAGCATTTTAAGAAGCAGAGACATCACTTTGCCGACAACAGTCCGTCTAGTCAAAGCTATTGTTTTCCCAGTAGTCATATATCTATGTGAGATTTGGACCATAAAGAAAGCTGAATGCCAAAAAATTGATGCTATTTAACTGTGGTGCTGGAGAAGACTCTTAGAGTCCCTTGGACAGCAAGGAGATCAAACCAGTCAATCCTAAAGGAAATCAACTCTGAATATTCACTGGAAAGAATACTTTGGCCACCTGATGCAAAGAGTTGACTCTCTGGAAAAGATCCTGATGCTGGAAAAGATTGTAGACAGGAGGAGAAGGGGAGGACAGAGGATGAGATGGTTGGATGGCATCACAGACTCTGGACATTAGTTTGAGTGCACTTGGGGGAGATGGTGAGGGACAGGGAAGCCTGGCTTGCTGCAGTCCATGGGGTCACAAAGAATTGGACACGGTTGATTGAGGGACTGAACAACAGAACAGTAAGTAAAAGCACAGGCTTTGGACTCAATTTAACTTGGGGTGAACTCCAGCCCTGCTACCTACTGATTATGTAACCAAGTTGCTTAACTCTCTGCACCTCAGTCTTAGCATCTGCACAAATGAAATGATAACAGTACTTAACTCAAGGGGATGAAAATTAAATGGGATGATGCACATAAATGGCTTTGTGTTTAGCACATGGGTTACTGCCCTGTTCTGCTTGCCCTAAGAAGGACGAGGAACTTAGACCAGAGATGTGATGGAAAGCCCAAGGGGTATTGGTGACCTTTTGTGGGGGAGGGGTGTGTAGGAAAGACTTTAGAAAAAGTGACTTCTGAGCCCCCTGAGGGACACAGCAAGCCCTAATTACATGGATATTCTTTCTAATACTGCTGTTGCAAATATTAGTATTGGGTAAAGCATGTTTTTGGTTATTGGATCTTCCAGAAAAAGCACACATTTAAAAGTTTTTTTAGAGTTTATTTATTTTTTCAGTTTATTTATTTTTTCAGTTTATTTATTTATTTATTTTACTTTACAATATGTATTGGTTTTGCCATACATTGACATGAATCCACCATGGGTGTACATTTTTTTAAAAACAAGTTGTTGTTTTTTTTTAAGTTTAAAATTCTTGAGTTATTAGAAAGGCCATATGATGCCCTAAGAAAGACTGAGGAAGTTGGAGACTGATGGGAAGGATTTGAGATGGCAGCCTGCCTCGGATATACCATTTGAAAATGAAAGTGTTAGTTGCTCAGTCGTGTCTGACTCTGCGACCCCATGGTCGATCCACGGGATTCTCCAGGCAAGAATACTGGAGTGGGTTGCCAGCCATTCCCTTCTCCAGGGAAGCTTCCCGACCCAGGGATCGAACCCGGGTCTCCTGCATTGCAGGCTGATTCTTTACCATATGAGCTACCAGAGAAGCTAGATGTACCACTTATTAAAACCAAACAACAAACACACAGCAGAGGGTAGAAAGAGGTAATCTGAATGGAGAAGTAACGTCTGAGCATGCGTGCTAATGGGCCTACGGAAGCTGCAGTGGCCAACATCTGAGCATGCGTGCTAATGGACCTACGTAACCAACCGGCAGTGGCCAGTTTTGGCGGGAGCCAATCCTGCTTCAAGCAGGAAACTTCAAGTTTCCACCCACTTTGAATAGGCGCTCCTGTGTCTGGAGAATTGACTGTTAGGTGACCCCATTCCTGCCTCTCTTACCCCGCCCACTCTCCTGATCTCTGATTGGCCAGATCAAGTTTGCTTACTGTTCTGATTGGTTGGTTGTCCTTGGTAGGTTGAATTGTGGGATTTCGTCCCGACGTCGAGCGGCACTTCGTCGCCGCTTCACCTCTGAGGTAAGCCCTCTCTGAGGGTCTCTCTAGTCAGGTTAAGGGGAGCAAGTAAAAAAACTGGGAGCTACTGTCGATAATTCAAGCAACTGAATATTTTCTGTACCTCCTAACATCCTCAAAATCGTTACGACTGAAAGGCTTTAAGTTAAAGCCTTTCGGGGTGATCCCCGTCAGGCAGACATAAAACTATAATTATCTTCGGTCTGTGAGACTTCCTAATTGTTCTCCCTGAGGGAAGCAAGACTCCCCTCAGTCCGAGAAACCCACAAATGAACCAGAAGCCCCTATATTTCCTCAACCAGAGAGGTTGCCTAAGGGACTCTTTTATTGCCTCCTCTGGTATAAAGAATCAATGTTCTTGGCCTCAGACTCTCCCTTCCCTGAGAGAAACTCCCAAAGCTCTCCCTTCCCCGAGAGAAATTCCCAATGCTATCGGTTTGGAGGACACCAGATTGCTTCATTGAAACTTCCCACATTCTCAGCCTGAGTGATGGGTGATCCTGTAGTGTCAGAGATGCCAGCTCTCTTCACTTTAATAATTTTCAAAAAGGTAGTAATAGCCTTTTTAAAATCAGGATATAGTTGATTTATAATATATTAATTTCACACATACAACAAATTGATTCAATGTATTTATAGATTATACTTCCTTTAATGTTACTACAAAATAATGATACTTTTTGTATTGTACAATATGTCCTTATTGCTTATTTGCATGCTTATTTCTTTGTTGGTTTCTTAAGTAATAACATACGGTGTTTGTCTTCTTCTGTCTGATTTATTTCACTAGCATAATATACTCCAAGTCCATTCATGTTACAAATGACAAAATTTTATTCTTTTTGTGACTGAGTAGTATTCCCTTGTGTGTCACTCACACACACACACATATGCATATATATATATATATATATACATACAGACACACATACATACACCAAAGCTTCATCCGTTATCTGTTTATAGATACTTAAGTTGCTTTCTATATCTTGGCTAGTATAAATAATGCTGCTGTGCATATTAGGCTGTGTGTATCTTTTCAAATTAATTCTTTTGTTTTGTTTTGGTTATATACCCAGGAATGGAATTACTGGGTCTATTGTAGTTCTATTTTTAGTTTTTTGATGTACCTTCACACTGTTTTCCACAGTGGCTAAACCAATTTACATTCCCACCAACAATATATGAAAGTACCCTTTTTCCACATCCTCCCCCAATGTTTGTTGTTTGTGGTCTTTTTGATGATAGCCATTCTGGGAGGTGTGAGGTGATATCTCATAGTGTTGGGTTTTTTTAATATTTATTTATTTGGCTGCACTGGGTCTTAGTTGTGGTACATGGGATCTTCAGTCTTCAATGCTGCATGCAGAATATTTAGTTAAGGCATGCAAAATCTTTTTAGTTGCCATATGTGTACTCTTAGTTGTGGCATGTAAATTCTTAGTTGAGGCATGTGAACTCTTAGTTGCAGCATGGGGGTCTAGTTCCCTGACTAGGGACTAAACCCAGGGCCCCTGCATTGGGTGCATGGAGTCTTAGCTGCTGAACCACCAGGGAAGTCCCTCTCATTGTGGTTTTGATTTACATTTCTATGATGATTAGCAATATTGGGCATCTTTTCATTGACTTGGCCGTTTGCATGTCTTCTTCAGAAAAATGCCTATTCAGTTATTCTGCCCATTTTTAAATAGGGCTCTTTGGTTTTTTAATATTTTTATAAGCTATTTATATAATTTAGAAATTAACCCTTTATCAGTCATATCATTTGCAAATATTTCTCTCTTTCAGTAGGTTGTCTTTTTGTTTTGTCAGTGGTTTCCTTTGCTGTGCAAAAGATTTTAAGTTTAATTAGGTACCATTTTTTCTTTTTGTTTAGTTTGCTTTAAGAGACAGGTATAAAAAATATTGCTACAATATATGTCAAAGAGTGTTCTGTCTGTGTTTTCTTCTAGGAGTTTTATGGTCTTATATTTAGGTCTTTAATCCATTTTGAGTTTATTTTTTATATGGTGTAAGAAAATGTTCTAATTTCATTATTTACATGCAGCTGTCCAGTATTCCTAGCACCACTTATTAAAGAGAATTACCTTTTCTCCCTTGTATATTTTTTTCTCCTTTGTCACAGATTAATTGACCATATGCGCATGGGTTTGTTTCTGGACTTTATAATCTTTTTCATCTACCTATGTGTCTGGTTTTGTGCCATTTGTTTTGATATTGTTTTTTTTTCATTTATTTTTATTAGTTGGAGGCTAATTACTTTACAGTGTTGTAGTGGTTTTGCCATACATTAACATAAATCAGCCATGGGTTTACATATATGCAAGACAGAAAAAGAGACACAGATGTGTAGAACAGACTTTTGGGCTCTATGGGAGAAGGCGAGGGTGGGATGATCTGAGAGAATAGCATCGAAACATGTATATTATCAAGTGTGATATTGTTTTGATTACTGTAGCTTTGTAGTATAGTCTGAAGACACCTTCAGCTACTAGTTTGTGAGTGTGATACCTCCAGCTCTGTTCTTGTTTCTCAAGATTATTTTGGCTATCTGGAGTCTTTTGGGTTTCCACACAAAATTTATTTATTTTTTTCCCAATTATTTTTATTAGTTGGAGGCTAATTACTTTACAATATTGTAGTGGTTTTTGCCATACATTGACATGAATCAGCCATGGAGTTACATGTATTCCCCATCCCGATCCCCCCTCCCACCTCCCTCCCCATCCCATCCCTCTGGGTCATCCCAGTGCACCAGCCCCGAGCGCTTGTCTGATGCATCCAACCTGGACTGGCCATCTGTTTCACACTTGATAATATACACGTTTCGATGCTGTTCTCTCAGATCATCCCACCCTCGCCTTCTCCCACAGAGTCCAAAAGTCTGTTCTGTACATCTGTGTCTCTTTTTCTGTCTTGCATATAGGGTTATCGTTACCATCTTTCTAAATTCCATATATATGTGTTAGTATGCTGTAATGTTCTTTATCTTTCTGGCTTACTTCACTCTGTATAATGGGTTCCAGTTTCATCCATCTCATTAGAACTGATTCAAATGAATTCTTTTTAATGGCTGAGTAATATTCCATGGTGTATATGTACCACAGCTTCCTTATCCATTCGTCTGCTGATGGGCATCTAGGTTGCTTCCATGTCCTGGCTATTATAAACAGTGCTGTGATGAACATTGGGGTGCACGTGTCTCTTTCAGATCTGGTTTCCTCGGTGTGTATGCCCAGAAGTGGTACTGCTGGGTCATATGGCAGTTCTATTTCCAGTTTTTTAAGGAATCTCCACACTGTTCTCCATTGTGGCTGTACTAGTTTGCATTCCCACCAACAGTGTAAGAAGGTTCCCTTTTCTCCACATCCTCTCCAGCATTTATTGCTTGTAGACTTTTGGATAGCAGCCATTCTGACTGGCGGGGTTTCCACACAAAATTTAAAATTATTTTTTCTAGTTCTGTGAAAAATGCCATCTCTAGGTAATCTTTTATGATCCTTTGTATTTATGTGGTGTTGGTTGTAACTTCTCCTTCTTCATTTCTGATTTTATTTATTTGGGCCTAGTAATACACTTTAAATTCACTCATATTAGTGATCTTCATTTCTTTTCAACAGAGCGAAATCCCACATCCCTCTCCCTGAAAACTGAAACCTTTCAATCAGAGACACCATATGATCTCTGGAACTTACCTCCCCCAATAATACTATACATTGACTTCACTACTTCCCCAACAAGTTTCTTATATCTTTCCTTCAAAATAAGCCAAACCAGGCAAGCTACTAACAACAGTAACCAACCTCCCTCAAAGACTCAGTGCTACTTTGATCATGCACACAGAAAACATGTCATCCCTAATCACTACTTCTCTCAGAGACCTCCAGCTCCCTGTTCTCATCTGATTTCCCCACCCTCATGTCCTTCCTCAGGGACAGATAAGCCAAGGATGGAGAAAAGTAGAACCTTAATTACAGGTGACTAACTGAGTGTGCAGTTCCTTCAACACTTTCTCCCCCGATAGAACCTTTGGCCTTGTGGCTGGAGAGACCCAGGCTGTGTTCCTTCTAGATAAGCGCCATGAACAGAGGCAGCTTCTCCGAAAACTCCAGGGAAGATAGGCAGAAATTAGAGAAGGAATCCAAGGTGAGTTGATCTGGAGAGGGCAGAGGAGTGGCCCAGGGGACAATGTATGGTGACTAGATTTCTGGGCATTGGGGGTTGGGAGAGGGTCAGAGGCACTGGGAACAAGGAGCAGCATGTCAGGAGGAGATCCTGAGCTTCTGACCCTCACTCTGTCCTTGCCTGGTATCCTTGGGGCACTGGATTGGATGGCTCTCAGTCTATTCTGGAAGGTGAGAGAAGAGCATGTCACCAGCATTAAGCACCTACTACATGCCAGACAAGAGCCTAGGCAATGTTACCCATTTTCTCTGTTAGCCATGACTAGAGAGGGATTATTAGCTCCATTTTATAGATCTAACATGGAGGCCCTGCAGCCAAGGAAGAGCTCCTGGCTGAAAGTCAGACATGTTTAGCTGAGTCATTGCTGGGATTTATTTTTCTTTCTATTTTAGAATTTCAAGATTATTTCCAAATACTTCTCTAAGGAAGAGTGGGCACGTCTGGGATACTCGGAGAAAATCAGCTATGTGTATATGAAGAGAAACTATGAAACCATGACTCGTCTAGGTAATAGGATGTTCTGGGTCCAGACAAGGCTGGGAATAAATGACAATTCCTCTTTACAAGCCATGGTTTATTCTTAGGCTATGCCAAGTGTCCCACATTTGTTCTTTTCTGTGGGAAGAAATCCCAGGGCAGTTTTCAAGCCTTCTGCACTTTCAAATCCTGTGCAGGGCTGTGGGCTGAGAGTGGCCACAGAGATGCTCAGACCTGAATTCCATGCATTTCTCTCTCACTGGCCGTGTTTCAGATTCCCCCTGCCCAGCTGATGAACTTTGCTGTTGGTGCTGTGAGCCAGCATTTCCCCCTCCTCTCAGGTTGTCTGTTAAGAAACAAATATTTTGCATTATTCTAGGTCTCAAGGGTACTCTACCAGCTTTCATGCATCCTAAAAAGGGAGCCACAGAATCCAAGCATTGTGATTCTAAAATTAAGAACCCCAAGGAAAAGGGTAAGTGACAGGAAAGAGTCTCCTGAAGCCCATTTATGCTGGGTTCCAGATGGGGAAAGATTCTCAGGACTTTGTTCCCTCAAAAGCATCATGGTTGAGTGAAAAAAAAATTGAATGCAGAAGGTTAAGCACAGTCAGAGGCCATTCATATATAACCCTAAAACATGCAAAACAAGAATATATATATTTTTTTATGGATAGAAAGTATTTGGTAAATGTATAAAAACGAGAATGATAATAAAACCCATCAAACTCTGGAATGAAGAAGTGGAAAAGGAAGGAGGGTAGGGATCAGTGAGGGCCACACAGATGGCTTTAGCTGTGACTTGTTTATAGTGTTTTGTTATATTTTGAATAAAGAGCTCAGAGCAATCTGAAGTAGTTGTGAGATAATATTGAAATCCAGCTAGACCCAATGGTAGATGCGTGTTTCAAATAGTATTGTCCATAATTTTATGCATGTTTGAAACATTTCTTTTTAAAAGAGTTAGTTCTTGCTAAGCACCATTAATGAATCACAGGATGATTAAGAAAAATTTAAAGTGTAAATCCACTCAAAACTTCCAAAATAATAGTGCATAGGTACTGGATAACTATCTTAAGAAAATGATTAACATATTATGTAATGACATATGGCTGTTTGCTTGTGTTTTATCAAAACCAAATAGTTGTCTCACTCCTAATCAAACCTGGTTCTATGTGGTGAGTTTGGAAGAGAGTTTAAGAGAGTAATCTTCCATACATTGACCTTTTCTACTGGTCAATGAGCAGAGGCAATGTAAGGTTTAAAAAGTGACAGATTCTAGAAATCTTTGTACATCTGAGCAGTGTATGTACTCACTTAAAAAGGGGATGGGATGTGTTCATTTGCTCTTTTGCTCTGACAGCACAGTTGTGAGAAGACAGGGTAAAAATGTTCAAAATGTCTCCAGCAGTCCTTTGTTTGAATCTAGTTTAACAGACCAGATTCCACAAGCTCCCAGAATTACTGTAAGAGGGCTAAAAAGCCAGTGCTTGAGTATCTACAAAGTTTTTGATATTAAAGAGGTATCTTTATACTGGAAACATTCCATAACCACTGGACTAAGTCATCCATGGTTCATTTCACATTTAACAGTTTCATTAAGGTGTAATTGATGCACTATGAAATTCACCATTTTAAGTATAGAGTGATTTTTGGCTAAAGACCAATCAATTTACTTCTTTGGGGAAAAAAGTAAGAAATGTATAATATGATAGGATAAGGCAATGATGGGGTTTAGTTTGCATTTTATAAACCATCAGAAGAAAAATTCTGAATTGATGCTGCAAATAAATACCAAAACCGTTGTTATTCAAAGGCTAGTCTCAGAGTAACTCCTTGATGAGTGGACTCGTCACCCTCTGCTGCAGAAATCCCTGATACCACAGGAGTCTCTGCAACTTGAGAATGTTTACCAACAACAAAAACAAATTTCTGACTTGTCACCTCCTTTTAGATGAATCTCCTCAAGGGACTTCCAACATGCAATTGAGAAAACGCCAGAAGGTGAGTGCCTCCCAGATCCAAAGAACCAGAGACTGTTTATCTCTCTGTAGATGTGAATATTGGGATAAAATTGGGAAAATAGCCTGGCCCTCACTGCCTCCCTTTCCTGACCTCTTTATCACAATTCCTGATGTAGTACCAAGAGCTAAATAATAATTAACAACAATTGTGATAGCTGTTACTTCTTTTGATTTCATAGTGATGACATACTATTTTAGGCAGTTCACATGGATTAGTGTATTTAGCCCTTAAAACTTCTATAATGTTACTGCTATTATTATCCCCAAATAATAATGAGGGTATTATTAGTATTATTAAATACTGATGCTCATAATAATGCAGATACTGTGGTATAGAGATGTTAAATAATCTGCTTGAGACCACAGTGGCCGTTCCCTTCTCCAGAGGATCTTACTAACCCAGGGATCAAACCTGGGTCTCCTGCATTGCAGGCAGATTCTTTACCATCTAAGCCACCAGGGGAGCCCAACAGTGGCAGTGGTAGTAGTCTAATCCAAAGCCCCAAACCATTTCCAAATTCATAAGCTTTTTCACATGTTTCTGAAGCTCAGGCATTTCCCCTAAACTTTGCAGATGCTGCTGACACTTCTGTTTAGACACCCACTCTCACAACAGGGCCCCTTTCGTGTTGCTTGGGAATCACTTGAGCTGTCAGCCCCTCTCCTGTGAGCTCCTTAGGGACCTTGTCTGCCCCTGAGGCATCTCTGAAGCCCCAGTTCCAGCCCAGGAAGACCCCTAGAGGTTTATTGCATAAGTTCTTCCACAATTGCAGATTAAACTATAGTTTAGAGGGTAAAGAGATCTGGTGGTTGGGTTACCAGTACCAGTGTGGACACGGTTGAAGAGAGAATTCAAAGAGGGATCATAAAAGTGTTTGTTTTTATTATTGTCACATTTAAACAGCATTTATAGCCTTAGAAGTTTCTTTCACTTAGCTTGTTTTACAGTTGTTCACTGATACATAAATAAGGGATCTGATTATATAGTTATCGTTCACAGTTTTATAAACAAGAGCTGAATGAAGGTTAGCTTTAAGATCATTGGTCAGTGACACACCCTGACACAAGTAGAATTGGTACAGGAACCACCTCACCTAATTCCACGTGAAATGTTCTTGCCAAGGTAGGACAGGATGTCACATCTGGCATCACTTTCTTGGCTGTCTGCGTGAATTTATGTGAACCATTCTCTCTTCTCCTTTCCCTATATTCATCTCTCCCACACCATTTGCCAGCAGTGTTTTGTCCCCTCTGTACATTGTTCCCGCAGCTGTCAACTAGCTTATCTTCAATCCCTTAGATTTTATAGAAGCCCCTCCTCATTTTCACAGACCTCATGGACTGTTAGAATGCTCTACTTTCCCATATCTTTCATGTACCACACTCCTGCTCACATGGAGATTTCTTTTGGTGAGGGTGTCAGTCTGGAAAAAGCGTGAAAACAAGCATTCTAATCCTGGAAACACCTTTCATTTAGACCATTCCATTTCCTTCTAACTTCCTAGATTATTTGTAATTTAGGTACAGGTAATATAATGATCCCCCAGACTTGTTGAGAACGTTAATTAAGGTACTGCACAAGAAAACAGTTTGTAAGCTCTAAAGCACTTGAGAAATGGATACTGATTGTATGCGACTTTCACATTAAAAAGGTGGAGTCCAAGAAGCCTGTAAAGGAAAAAAAACGTTCGGAGTTAGAACCAGGAACATCAGGCCCAGAGCAGGCTCAGAGACAGATGTGCCCCTGGGACAAAGCAAGTACCTCTTCTCAGCAGAGTGAGAAAACATCAGGTAAGAGAAACAACTTTTCTTACTTGTTTGGGAACAACTCCTCTGTCTTCCCTGGTCATGTTCAAGTGAATGGGTTAGTCGTGGGAGATGGATCCTGGACAGGCCTAGGGCCAGGCTGGGCTGAGAGCTTGCTCAGCTCCAGCTGAAACTTTTGAGCTGACTTCCAGGGTCATCACTGCTGGGGCCTGGATTTGATCCCTGATCAAGGAACTAAGATCCCACAAACCACTTGGCATGGCCAAATTTTTTTTTAAAAGCTAACTTACAGAATCACAGATCTGAGTTGTTGTCAATATGAAAGCCATGTAACTGGAAGAAGCCTTTCAAATTCTCTGAGCTCCAGATTCCTAGTCCATAAAATGGAAATAAAGAATCAGAGTTTGCAGGCTCTTCAAAGGTGTTCAATTCAAGGGACTTTGCTGGCAGTCCAGTGGTTAAGACTGCGCTTACTCTGCAGGGAGCATGGGTTCAATCCCTGGTGGGGGAACTCAGGTCATTCCATCTGTGATAACTTGGGAACACATCTTACTCAGAGTTTTATCCCCACCCTCAGCTCAATGCCTGACACACAGTATGCCCTTAACATATCTGCTGAGTGAAAGAAGGTCGGAATAAATGTGGTAAGTAATCTAAACTTGCTTATTGGGACACTAAACCTGACGATGAAAGGAGCCAGAAGCTAAAACTCTTAACTGCCGTTTGGTGTGTATTTGGTGTGTTTTGGTGTGGATTTAACCTCTCAGCCTCTTCGAGCCAGAAAGTGTGCAAAACAGACTATGTAGAAGTCCTGTGGCCACTTGGGAGGGAGAAGGCATCTCCTTATCTGACAAGACAGGACCCGACACTCCCTAACCCACCCAACCCCCATTTACCAACTCTTCTCCAGGATCCAAGAGAAAGAAGGTTAATGTTTGGGCCCACAGACTGCGAGAAAGAAAACCAGTGGCCTATGAAGAGATCAGTGATCCCGAGGAAGATGACTAACTCTGTAAGTGACCTTTCTCTCCATCCCCACATCCCTGCAAAAGGCACTGTTCTCATATGGTAGTTGTATCCCATCTTGTCAGTTTTTGCTTTCTCCCAGTCCCTTGGGGGTGCAGCTCTGAGGCTAAATGAGAAGGATTCCCATGCTTTTTCTACTTCCTGCTCTGTATATCCAGAGATCTTCCCTCCCCAGGATGCTGTGGGCTCCCAAACCCCAGGTCAGCTTCTAGCATGTAGGCCACACCTTCCTCTAGCCAAAAAACTCACTGGACAGTTGACAGAGTCACTGCAGCCAGAACAGAAGGTTGGTCTTAAGGAGCAGTAAGAGGTGCACATAGACCACAAGGCAGGATGGAATCGGAGTGCACAGGGGCCATGCAGTTCAAAATGAGGAGCTGAATAGTAATTTATCAGTCAGTGGGAACTCGTTGTCACTTATTTTCCTTCTCTTTCCTTGCCTCAGCCTCAGAGATGTGACAAGTGCCCATGATAAGAAGCAGAACTTGGTGGCTATTCGTGAACATGGGCATGGCTTTGAATTCCTAGCATGTGAAAGAAGGAGTTCACAACAGTTAAACAGGATTTTTCTTACTGTGTGCCAACCGTTATTAGTTATTAAAGTTGTGTTAATGAGCAAGACATATACCTAATGTGTGTTTCTGTCTATGTATCCATGCCTCTAGGGCTTCCCAGGTGGTGCTAGTGGTAAAGAACCTGCCTGCCAAATGAGACGCAGGTTTGATCCCTTGGTCAGGGCAATCCCCTGGAGGAGGGCATTGGCGACCCACTCCAGTATTCTTGCCTAGAGAATCTTATGGACAGAGGAGTCTGGCAGGCTACAGTTCATAGGATCACACAAAGTTGGACACGACTGAAGTGACTTAGCATGCACACACATCCATGCCTCTACCTTAAAAATAAACAAATATTGTCATATATCCTTTGTACAGAACAGCACTAACCTCCCCCTCTCCAGATGTAACTACTGAGGGCAGTTCTGTGTGTTTTATTGCAGACATTTTTTTCTGTATTTACACACACACATAGGGTACCAATATGAGCATCTCTCACCTGCTTTTCCCCATTAGCAGCATGTCCTGAACAAGTCTGTCTCACTCTGTTTCCTGTTCAGCAGGTGCTCCAAACCCCCATTATTCATTCACTCAGCATCAGTCACTGACAATAAATGTTTACAAGTTTTTCCCAGTTGTTTGCTCTTCCCACTCTTGTGCACACAGCACTGTGCACCTGTATCAGTGTTTCTTTAGCACATGTTCCTAGAAATGGAATTGTTGTGTCATAGTGTTCATTCATCCAACACCTAATGAGTCTGTACTGTGTACTGAGCGCCATACTAGGTCCTGGAGAGGCATCAGGGAACAAGATAAACAACAGTTCCTGCCCACGTGAAGGTGCCAGTCTAGCGGGGGTTGTTGCTAGTTTTTATTTTGATGAATGCTGTACCTGCTCTGTACTGGAGCGGGATTCTGCAGGTGGTTGGACACCTTGGCTGTTGCTCTCTCTAAGATCTTCAGGCTCATGGGGCTGGGACAGTTCATTTGAAAGTGTGTGGGAGGAGACAGAGATGAAACTGTCAATTGGGGAACGTGGAGGAATAGGGAAGAAGAGGTCCAGTGTCAGGCCCATGGTGAATAGTAATGGAAGAGTTCACTTAGTCATGATTCAAGGGAGCAAAAGATGGAAAAGTCCACTGGACAGAGGCAGGAAATTGCCCAACTCAGGTCCAAGGGCTTGGGAGCTGGGATGGGGGTCAAGTGTTAAGAATGGGACAGTCCTCTCCAAGATGGACCATTGCAGGCCACAGAGCTGGAACAGTCAGTTCTGGGGAAGGGAAGAGAAGAGTCTATTTTAGAACAAATCATTGTGTGTGTTGGGGGACATTAAAGCTACCAACAGAAATCCAAGGTGACTTGCATGGGACATCAAACACCAGCCCCAGATGGCGGCAGTGTTGCACCATTTTGACCATCCACTGCCCATCACCTTGGCCTCCTGGCTCTCATCCAGCCTTGGAAGGTCTCCACTCTTCTGCTGAAGCTGCCATCTCCCCTACCCCTGCCTTCATCCCACCTCTGGACTCGTCCCTCTCACCCCAACAGATTTGGATCAAAGATGGGAGAAACCATAAATCAGCAGAGGATGGGCTCCTGGACTCTGACTGGTCCCTGTAACTCCAGGTTGGAGCCATGGTTTCTGGGCCAGAATTGGGTCTACCCTCTCCTACAAAACTGTATGACAGCTGCAGGGTCACAGGATTGCTGTCCACACAGCAGCCCTGGGGCTAGGCCTGGGTCTGGTCTCCTAAAGACCTTGGGGGTGGGGGTCCCTGCCTAAAAGGAGCTTGTCCTAGGAGACTGAGGAGCTCTAGACCTGAGAGGTGGCATAGACCATGACAGACAGGTAGGAAAGGAAGCATAGCTGGGGGTATGGACAGACGTGGACACCCACATAAACCCTCTCTGACCAGCATGTTCTGAGACACACTCTTCCTCACAGGGGTGACCCTCCTAGCAGTGGCTGCATGGCTAGGGCCTCCAGGTTTACCTGAGTCCCCACTTACTCCTCCAGGAATAATAATGTCTTGTCATTCAAGGTCATACCTTTGTGTGAGAGAAGTCCCAGGCCCAGGAGTCTGCATCCCAGGCCAGGAACAATGTCTGCAAGAAGGAAAGAGGTGTGATCCCTTGGGGTCTTCCCCTCTCAGCTCACCTTCCATAATAACCATCAGAAGTGCAATTAACATTCATCTTAGGCTTGCGAAGTGCCTTGGGTGATACTAAGCATCTTGTATGGATTTTCCCACAATCAACCTCCACAATCAATCTCCACAATCAACCTCTGTGCACAGACAGACATTATCATCATTATGATATTGTAGATGTTACATATAGCTAGAGAGAGAGGTAGTGAGAGACAGAAACACCAACAGACCTCCAGCTTCATGCCAGAGTTCCTCCAGCTGGCACGTGCAGGGAGAGCTGAGCTTGTAACTCACTGTGACTTCAGAGACACTAAAGAAGATAGGTACATATTTGGGGGATGGAGAGACTTGAATGAGCTCTGAGTTCTGCCTCAAATCTAGGGTAGAGGATGTGGAGTCGTTTTTCCAAGACAAGGAACCCTAGAGACAGAGCATGCCTAGAGGGAGAGGCAGACCTGGTGCTAGTAGGGGCAGGGAAGGACAGAGATACACAGGTGGGTGGGAGAGGGTCTGGCAGAGAGGCAAGGGAGACCCAGGGCAAAGTGTGGGTTATCACAGCCTTGAGGGGTCAGGTGGTTAGGGGCAGAGGTCCCCTAGAACTGTCAGCACACCCTTCCTGATGCTGCAGGGAAACGTGGGTGCTGCCCAGGTCAGTGAGGTCACTCTACCTGTGCCTCAGGTAAACTTGCTAGCGTCTAATTTGATGAATGCTGTACCCCAGCCCCCAGTCCTGGAGCAGGATTCTGCAGGTGATTGGATACCTTGGCCTTTGCTGTAAGAAGAAATAAATTCTATTTTACCCTAGTTTCATTCTTCATTACTCAAATTTAATAATCTGCTAATGAACATCATGTACCTTATTGTCCATGCAAATACAGAAGAGGACATCCAAAAGAGATACAGAAAGATTTGATTTTCCTTTCTCCTGAAGAAGATTGGATGAACCAGCTGAATTTCCCAGCAGAGGAGACAGGTGCAGGGAAGTGTGGCTTGAAAGTACTCTGGAGTCATGATGAGCATTTTCCCTTAGGTTCCCTGGGTAGATATAGCTCCTTCCCTCCCTCCTTTTCCTCCTTCTCTTCCTCCTCCCCCCTCCTCCTCCTTTTGACAGATCCAATTTTTGAGATGCAGGGAGACTATGGTTTTGCCTGATGCCAGAGGTCAGCCTGTATGTGGCCCCAAGTGCACCCCAAATCAAGCCTGGGGTCCAATGTGGGTGCATGTGCTCTTCTGATGAGCATCCAAAATGACTTTCTGTTGTTTTTTTTTTTTTTTTACTTCCAGTCTTTCTTGTTTCTCTTTCAATAATTTTTAAGATTCTTTATAAAGCAAAATTCTGGGAATTCCCTGGCAGTCCAGTGGTTAGGACTCTGTGCTTTCACTGCCACGGTCCTGAGTTCAGTCCCTAGTCAGGGAACGAAGATCCCACAAGTCACAGAGTGGGCAAAAACAATGAATCCTATTCTTAGTAAAGAATTGGGAAAACACAAGGACATGTGAAAGAGAACAGTACATCCATCACAAGAAAACAGTTCTGAGCTTTATTCACCAAGACCCACAGTAAAGAACACATTTTACAAGTGACTTTAAAGCAAATGCTTCACAGAACAACACTGACCCTTATATGTGTGATATTCAACAATATTTTCTATTCTGTTTGTGATGTGCTATGTTATTTCATTCTAATTCACTTAAAATGTGCAATTCTTTTCAGAATTCTTAAAATAGTCTATTGGCCATGAATCACAACCTGCAGTTTGGAAAGTCCTTCTCCAGGGTCCCAGTGTGTGTCCAACAGGTGACTTGCTGCTTTGAGTCCTGCAGGGAAGGTTAAAGGAAACCTCATGATGCCCCTCTGAGCCAGGGTCCCCTGGAAGGTGTAACCTAGAGGCTTCCTGCTCCCAGGCTTGGCCCAGGCTTGACCTGGGTAGGGGTGGGCCATCCCAGATGTCTGGGGAAAACACTCATGTTTCTTTTTCACTCTCACGCTACTACCACACTCACAACACTTCTGGGATGTGTGGGTTTTTTCCCTCACACCAAAGAAATTCTCAGCGTCATCAGCTGGGTGTCCTACAATTCCATTCAATCTTTTTTTTTTCTCCATTCAATCTTGACACTAACGGGAGTTTGTGCAGACAAGTTAAGAGCTCAGTCCCACAATATTGTCCCTTCCACCTCAGATGCCAGTTCATAGTCCCAAGTTGTCACCTGTACTTCTGACCAACCAGCTGTAAATCAGAGGTTCCCATGACCCCCTTCTCAAATTCGGTCATTTGCTATAATAGGTCACAGAACTCAGGGAAGCACTTACCTACATTTACTGGTTTATTATATAATAAAGGACATGATAAAGGATACAGATGAAAAGCCAGATGTAGAGAAACCTGGGGTAAGTTTTGGAAGAATTCGAGGCACAACAGCTTGTGTCTCTGTGGCATTGGGGTGCCCACTCTCTCAGGATGGATGTGTTCACCCACATGGAAGCTCCCGGAACTCCACGCTATTGGAATTTTATGGAGGCTTCCTCATGTAGGCATGATCAAATATTAACTCCATTTCCAGCCCTCTCCCTTCTCTGGAGGATGGGGGTTGGGGCTGAAAATTCCAAGCTTGTAATCATAGCTTGGTCTTTCTGGTGACAAGGACCCTATTCAGAGTTGCCTCATTAGAACAAAAGATGCTGTTAGTGCTCTTATCACGTAGGGAGTTACACTGGTTTTGGAGCTCTGTTCCAGGAACCAAAGGAAGAGGCCAATATAAATTTTTTCTATTTCACAACAGGTGGAGAGAGATGCCAGCTCAGGCTCTCTCCTTTTGGTGGAGAGAGATGCCAGCTCAGGGTAGATTGGGTTATAAAGAAATGACAATCAGAGTTTATTTCTCACTGATGCTGCATGCCCACTGCAGATAGACTGGGGCTCTTCTGCACATTATCAACACCTTCATGCTAGATCTCAAGGACACAGAGTAGCCCCATGGGTGGCCCAGCAGAGAGAAAAGAATGACTAAGCATGAACCAGTTCATCAAATGGCCAACTCTGACCCTCAAAGGGGTGAAAGTGTGCAGTCCCATGGAAGCAGAGGATATTTGTGAACATTCTAAAGTCAACCACAAGGAGGGTATGACATCATAAAAGAGAGTATGGTGCGGGAGAACTGCCTAACCCAGTGGTTCTCAATGGGAGAGGGCAGGTGTGGATCTTGTTCCCCTAGGGGACACTCAGCAATGTCTGGAAACATTTTTGGCTGTCATGACTTGATAGGGAGATAGGCTACTGGCATCTAGTGGATAGAGATCAAGGATGCTGCTAAACAACTTACAATGCAGAGAACAGTGCCCCCCCCCAAAGAAAAATAATCCAACCCCCCGCCCCAGGTGCCAAGGTTGAAACCCCTAGCTAAAGGAATGTTGTTTAAATGGAGAGATTTCAGGCATTAGACAAAGGCAATCTCTCAGCGAGGGTAGGCAAATAGTACAATTTTTCTCACTCAATTTATCATGAGGCACCTATTAAGCCTTGACTGTGTACAAAACTCTATAAGAAAGGCTGACAAGGTGACAGATGGGTGCCTGTCATCCTCTTAAGGGAGAAAGTTGATGATGAATGAGTCCTCTTGTTCCCACTGCTCTGAGGGCCACCTCAGCTTAATGTCAAGGGTATTTGTGTGTGGTTCTGTTTCTCAGCTTTCTTTTCTCTCCCAGGATCAATCTGCTAATCCCTGTGCCAGCACCATCCCATGTCAGGGACCATAGCTCCACAGTAGGATTGACTGTTCAGAAGGCAAGTCCTTCCTTTTTGTACTTCTTTAGGTCCTTTGAACTCCTGGGTACATTTTAGAATCTACTGGTCAAGTTCCATGATTGAAAAAAAAGGGTCCCTGTTGGGATTCTGACCGGAATTTCAATTAATTCATAGATCAATTTGGGGGTTAATGACATCTTTATGCAGTTGAGTCTTCCTATCTGAGAACCTGGGCTTTGTCTCCATTTTTAAGGTCTTTCTTTAGTCTTCTATAAAGTTTTATAATTTATTGTATCCACATTTTGCCCATTTTTGTTAGCTTTATTTCCTATTATAGTATCTCTCAAAAGAGCCTACATGGTTGGTAGGGGGCCTGAGACTCAGGGGAGTGGCCAGACCCTGCTGTCCAGTTCACATCTAAAGGAACTGCTAAAGGGGACAGATTTACTCTTCCATTAGAGACAGAGGGCTTGGGGTGCACTGGTAGGGGTAGACACCATTTACATTGAAAATCAGCCAACCAACTACACTGTAGAAGAAATTATATAGGAACCATGGTAAACATATTTCTACTTTCGATGGAAGGTACTGGGTGGGGGACAAAGGCAGAAAGGAGACTGGGAGACAATGAGAAAAATATACTGTCTTCATAATATTGCTTTGGATTGAGTCCAGTTCACTTTATTCTCTTGGTTTAGTAAATTGATTAATTCTCCTTTAGGGAGACACATGTTCTTGTAGGAACGGTTTTTGAACCCTTGGCATAGGACAATGTTGCTTTGAACAACGTTTTATGTGTTTTACAGTTTTATCTGCATGTGGTATTTACAAAATGCATGGATTGAGGTATCACCCATTCAGACTGTCCATAAGTGGGTAGGACACCTGAGGATCCTGTTCACTTTGGGGTGATTGGCCATGGAGCACACAGACTGGAAGTGATCCCCTCTCTACAAATGTGTTTCTCTCTTTCATTATTACTGTGGAGTCTGAAGGTGCCTCAGTCTCTAATTTGCTTTCTTCTCAGAATTCCCCACACCTAACCTCAGGCCCTTCTCAGGTAGCAAGTAAGGAGTTCACCATCATTAGAAGTCAGTAGAGTGCTGTCCACCCATGTAAGGGTGTTGATGACCCAACTAGACCTGTAGTTCTGGGGAGAGTTCTTGCTCTTTCTATGTATTTACCCTCCACCTGGGGTTTCTCTGGATATACTCTTACTTTCTTAGTTGTTTCCACCTGCTCCTTTGGGCTTCTGGTTCTTTTCACACTTGTAAACCTTATCTGCACTGCTTTCTTTTTTAAGAAAGCCTTCACAATTCCCAGTTCCTGGATGGCACCCTTTCTTCTTTTCCAGGAATTAATGAAACCTTTCCATCATTTCAGTGGTGCAGTGGGGAGGTAGACAAGTTTGTTCAAACAGCCATCTTCAGATAGTCTTTAAGGGTGTTTTTAAAGTTCCTAGAGAAAAAGTTGTTTTCATTTTATTATATTATGTTCAGAGAAAGTCCCTTGGATTCTACATTTTTCCAGGGGTGATGGCAGTGGTGGTGGAATGTATCAAGATTGTATTTGTGGCCTGTTATGAGTATTATGGGCTTCCCAAGTGGCACTAGTGGTAAAGAACCCCCCTGCCAATGCAGGAGACATAAGAGACTCGGGTTCGATCCCTGAGTCGGGAAGATCCCCTGGAGGAGGGCATGGCAACCCACTCCAGTATTCTTGCCTGGAGACTCCCATGGACAGAGGAGCCTGGTGGGCTACAGTCCATAGGGTCACAAAGAGTCGGACATGACTGAAGTGATTTGGCACACATAGATGCATGGGTATTATAAGAAAGTTGGGCAGATTTTTCACATTCTTTAAAAAGCAATTCTTAGAGTTTAACCTTAACGGCAAAAGTGATTGATACCAGTCAATATGTGAGGTGTTGGAGTGGAGTGTACAGTTCAGTTCAGTTGCTCAGTCATGTCCGACTCTTTGTGACCCCATGGACTGCAGCACGCCAGGCCTCCCTGTCCATCACCCACTCCCAGAGTTTACTCAAACTCATGTCCATTGAGTCAGTGATGCCATCCAACCATCTCATCCTCTGGTGTCCTCTTCTCTTCCTGCCTTCAATCTTTCCCAGCATCAGGGTCTTTTCCAAGGAGTCAGTTCTTCACATCAGGTGGCCAAAATATTGGAGTTTCAGCTTCAGCATCAGTCCTTCCAATGAACACTCAGAACTGATTTCCTTTAGGTTTGATCTCCTTGCAGTCCCAAGGACTTTCAAGAGTCTTCTCCAACACCACAGTTCAAAAACTGTGTACAAACGAACCTTTGAATTAACTTAACCTGATTATTCTAAGGCCGACTTCTGCTGTTTCTCCCTGTTGATTCTAAGTTTGGAGTTTTTCAAAGGCTTCATTACAAAGAATGGCTCTTGCCTCTGGTAATCAGAGTTGTGATCTCATCTCCTCGGATGTCTGTGTAAGTCTGATCCCACCTCTTTCTATCTCCCAGGAATGCCTCAGTATTTCTAGTGCCAACCAGCACTGTTTCTTATTTTCCTGGACTTGAGAAAGGAGCAGAGACTCCACAAGAGACTGACCCAGACTTGCCGTTACTGTACAGGAGTCTCCAGTGGAGGTGTGGGTCGGCGATGGCCTGCTGCAAGGTTGGAGGCACTGAGTGTAGCAGTGCGTGCATGGGGCTTTTTGAAAGAGGTCACCATTATTGTCATTACCTCCACCATAGTTTAGCCCCAGGTAAGTAGCAGTGAGGAGATACCCCATGTCCAAGGTCAGAGAAGCCCCAGAAAGATGGTAGGCACAGGAGCGGCAGCTGTGCGGCAGCTGGAGCAGCTGTGAGGAGATATCCCACGTCCAAGGGCAAAGGAGAAGCCCCAGCAAGATGGTAAAAGGGGCGAATTCGCATTTAGAATCAAACCCCATACCTGCCAGAGATGCTCAGAGGGCTCAAACAAACCTTGTGCGCACCAGGACCCAGAGACCCCACAGAGACTGAGACAGAACTGTGTTTGAGCATCTCCTGTGGAGATATGGGTCAGCAGTGGACTGCTGCAGGGGCAGAGGCTCTGAGTGCAGCTGACTTGGGTATGGCATAAGCCCTCTTGGAGGAGGTCAGCATTAACCCCACCATAGAGCAGCCAGAAATTACACAAGACTGGGAAATAAACTCTTGGAGGGCACAAACAGAAACTTGTGTGTACCAGGACCCAGGTTAAAGGAGCTGTGACCCCACAAGAGACTGACCCAGACTTGCCTGGAAGTGTCCAGGAGTCTCCGGCGGAGGTGTGGGTCAGCGGTGGCTGGCGGTGGCCTGCTACAGGGTTGGGGCACTGAGTGAAGGAGTGCGTGCATGGGACCTTTTGAAGGTGGTCGCCATTATCTTCATTACCTCCACTATAGTTTGGCCCCAGGTAAATAGCAGGGAGGGAACACAGCCCCACTCATCAACAGAAAATTGGATTAAAGATTTACTGAGCATGGCCCATCAGAACAAGACCCAGTTTCCTGCTCAGTCAGTCAGTCAGTCAGGAAGCTTCCATAAACCTTCTCCATCAGAGGGCGGACAGAATGAAAACCACAATCACAGAAAACTAACCAATCTGATCACATGGACCACAGCCTTGTCTAACTCAATGAAACTATGAGCCATGCCCTGTAGGGCCACCCAAGATGGACAGGTCATGGAGGAGAGTTCTGACAAAATGTAGTCCACTGGAGAAGGGAATGGCAAACCACTTCAGTATTCTTACCTTGAGAACCCCATGAACAGTATGAAAAGGCAAAAAGATAGGACACTGAAAGATGAACTCACAAGGTCAGTAGGTGCCCAATATGCTACTGGAGATCAGTGGAGAAATAACTCTAGAAAGAATGAAGAGATGGAGCCAAAGCAAAAACAACACCCAGTAGTGGATGTGACTGGTAATGGAAGTAAAGTCTGATGCTATAAAAAGCAGTATTGCATAGGAACTGGTTCCAAATAGGAAACGGAGTACATCAAGGCTGTATATTGTCACCCTGCTTATTTAAATCATATGCAGAGTACATCATGAGAAATGCTGGGCTGGATGAAGCACAAGCTGGAATCAAGGTTGCCAGGAAAAATATCAATAACCTCAGATATGCAGATGACACCACCCTTATGACAGAAAGTGAAGAAGAACTAAAGAGCCTCTTGATGAAAGTGAAAGAGGAGAGTGAAAAATTTGGCTTTAAAGCTCAACACTCAGAAAACTAAGATCATGGCATCTGGTCCCATTACTTCATGGGAAATAGATGGGGAAACAGTGGGAACAGTGGCTGACTTTATTTTGGGGGGCTCCAAAATCACTGCAGATGGTGACTGCAGTCATGAAATTAAAAGATGCTTACTCCTTGGAAGGAAAGCTATGACCAACCTAGACAGCATATTAAAAAGCAGAGACATTACTTTGCCAACATAGGACCATCTAGTCAAAGCTATGGTTTTTCCAGTAGTCATGTATGGATGTGTAAGTTGGACTCTAAAGAAAGCTGAGCAAGGAGGAATCGATGCTTTTGAACTGTGGTGTTGGAGAAGACTCTTGAGAGTCCCTTGGACAGCAAGGAGATCAAACCAGTCCATCCTAAAGGAAATCAGTCCTGGATATCCATTGGAAGGACTGATGCTGAAGCTGAAACTCCAATACTTTAGCCACCTGATGCGAAGAACTGACTCATTTGAAAAGACCCTGATGCTGGGAAAGATTGAAAGCGGAGGAGAAGGGGACGACAGAGGATGAAATGGTTGGATGGCATCACCGACTCAATGGACATGAGTTTGAGTAAACTCTGGGAGTTGGTGATGGACAGGGAGGCCTGGCGTGCTGCAGTCCATGGGGCCACAAAGAGTCAGACACAAGTGAGTAGCTGAACTGTTGAGAATTTATCCTTAAAAACATTTTTCCTCCCAAATCAATAGGATGTTGGGTGGGATGTGAGGTGGGCATATGAGCTGTATCTGCCACCTTGTTCCTACTGTCTTGTTTTAGATACATTGTGCATTTTTGACAGTATACAAATTTAATTTTTGTCCATTTTATTTTCTAAATGGTTATTACTATTATTATTACTTCTTATAGCAAAAAATATTGATTTGCTCAGGATTTTGTGGGTCAGCTATTTGGGCTGAGCCAGGCTTTTTTTCTGCTGGTTTTGCCTGGGATCATTAATATAACTACAGTCAGTTGGCAGGTGGATTGATGCTTCAGCTAGGATAAGTCCTTGCTTCATATGGTCTCATCCTCCAATAGGCCAGCCTGGGCTTCTTCATGTAGCAGGTTTAGACCCTCTGAGACCTGCTATTTCCCCAGGCTCTACTCTGAAGTTTCCCTTCACCAATTTTGGTGCAGGACTCAATCTGTTTTATTCTCCAAAGAAACTTCATTTCATAAGACAATGATTACAGAAGGATAATTTATTGAAGATTTCATAGGGGAGACTGGGAGAACCGAAGGAAGTATATATTTTACAGAGCTAAGCAGTTTGCTGCAAAAGCCACCTGAACTGCCTTTTTTGTCCAAAAATATCACCCTTAATTATTCTACTACTGGTTCTTCTATTGCTTTCCTCTATCCCTAATCCTCAAATTTTCCATTTTCTTACTGGGAAAATTTTACTCTCTCCAGACCTGGGTCCTCCACAATCAACACTTAACCCTGCCTTAAAGTGTTTGAATGCCCTTGTTTTTAGCACAGGTTCCCAAGGAAACAGCCTTTGGACCATATAGTACATCTCCAGACAGACTATGCAGAAAAACCCTGCTTGAAACAGTGCATGAGAGAAAAGAAGGAAGGATAATTTATCTGTCTGGCTCACTCCCAGTTTCTTTTCTCATAAATCAAAATGTATCCTATAGGCATTAACTCCCCCATATTTGCATCATCTGGCCATTTGAGCAAGCTGTTTGGGAAGCCAGATCTCACACTTTGAGATGTAGTGTTTCATACAAGCTAAAAGTGATGGGAGGAGCCAGAGGTGATGGGAGGAGCCAGAAGTGGTGGGAGGAGCCAGAAAGTCCTGGTATGCAGCTCATTTGCTGGCTTCACAGTGGCATTTAAGGGTGAGAGCTAAATACTCCCAGTTGTTTAGTGGTTCAGTCATGTCCGACTCTTTTGCGACCAAAACAAGTTGCAAAACTGTTTGCAACTTGGACTGTAGCCGGCCAAGCTCTTCAGTCCGTGGGATTTCCCAGGCAAGAATACTGGAGTGGGTTGCCGTTTCTTTCTCCAGGGGACCTTGGCAACCCAGGTATCAAACCTGCGTCTCCTGCATTGCAGGCAGAGTCTTTACCGCTGAGCCACCAGGGAAGCCCCAAATAGTCCCAGGCAAGTCCTAAATTCACCAGGCAGCTGTAGCAGCCATCTGTGCTAGCTAATTGCCTGGATCCGGAGGAAAAATTCAACTCCTATCTCTATGACCAGCAGGTGCTTACAGTCTGGAGCCAGGGACCTAGGTTAACTCTCACGTGACAGGGAGCCAGGGTGCTTATCTTGCTTGCCATCCACATTTCAAAGAGATGGCTCCAAGACTCAGGAAAAACATTACTGGCTTATGGGCTGGCAAGAGGCTTATTTAGCTTTTAAAAATATGTGCATATATACCAAAGAGGCAGAGGAAGGATTCACAAATGCTAGATTTCTCAAGGAAATACTTGAAATAAAATGGAGGGGAAGTCTTTCCCTTTTGACAACAGGGAAAGTTCAATTTTGTGTTTATATATCCTAACAATTTCCCCCTTTGGTTATTCTTTTATATTACCATTCTTAATAGTAATTATATCATCTCTTTAATTGTCTCCATTGCCATTTCTGCCTTTCTCTGGGAGTTTGTAGTTGCCTAAATATCAAATAAATCCATAGTAAGATGCCAAATAAAGCAATCATCAGAAATACAATAAAATGGGGCTTCCTTGGTGGTCTAGTGGTTAAGACGGGGACACAGGTTTGATCCCTGGTCCAGGAAGATTCCACATGCCATGGAGCAACTAAGCCCATGTGTGTGTGTGTGTGTGTGTGTGTGTCTGCAGGCACACTATATGTCTGTTTGCTAAGTTGCTTCAGTCATGTCCAACTCTTTGCTACACTATGGACTTGTAGCCTGCCAGGCTCCTCTGTCCAATGGATTCTCAAGGCAAGAATACTGGACTAGGTTGCCATGCCCTCCTCCAAGGGATCTTCCTGACCCAGGGATCTCCTGAACCTGAATCTCTTAAGTCTCCTGCATTGGCAGGTGGGTTCTTTACTGCTAGCACACCTGGGAAGCCCTATGCACCACAACTACTGAACTGGTGCTCCACAACAAGAGAAGCCACTGCAATAAGAAGCTGGTGCACCACAACAATGAATAGCCCCCACTTGCCACAACCAGACAAAGCCCTCATGCACCAATGAAGACCCAATGCAGCCAAGAATAAATAAATAACTTTTTTTTACAAAAAGAAATACAATAGAATGAACTACAAATTTTAATATAATACTCACCTTGGGAGGAAAAAAAAGACTTCCCTAGTGGCTCAGATGGTAAAGAATCTGCCTGCAGTGCAGGACACCTGGGTTTAATCCCTGGGTTGGGAAGATCCCCTGGAGGAGGGCATGGCAACGCACTCCAGTATTCTCCCCTGGAGAATCCCCATGGACAGAGGAAACTCACAGGCTACAGTTTACGGGGTTGGAAAGAGTTGGACACGACTGAGCGACTAAACATCTGGGGAGAAAAGAAAGTCTTAAATATGTCATAGCAATAATGAATGATTGAAGAAGATTCTTTACTGAGCAAATGCACAAAAATTCTCCTTCATCATATGTTCATTGTACTGCTGTACTGTCTTTAATGTTTGTGCTTTCTCTATCTTAAACCATCCAAGACCCTGCATGCCTGAGACTGTTTTTAGTCTGTTCTATCTAAAAGTTCCTTTCCTTCAACACACTGGAGTTTTTTTTTTTTTTTTCACACTGGAGTTTTATAGCACAGTCTCCTTGCCTCTGTGGTGGTGTTTGAGAGATCTGAAGTCAGTTTAATTATTCTTCCTTTTTTACTCAAAAAGCTACTATTTTTCTCTGCAAGTTTTAAAAACAATCTTTGCTTATTCTTCATAATCTTTTATTTCACTGTGTCTAAGGATATATAGGGGCTTCCCAGGTGGCTCAGACAGTAAAGAATCTGCCTGCAACCCAGGAGACCTGAGTTTGATCCCTGGGTTGGGAAGATCCCCTGGAGAATGAAATGACCACCTGCTCCAGTATTCTTGCCTGGAGAATTCCATGGACAGAGGAGTCTGGTGGGCTAGAGTCCATGGGGTCACAAAGAGTTGGACATGACTGAGCAACTAAGCACCTTAGCACAGGTGGTGCTAGTGGTAAAGAAGCTGCTTGCCAATACAAGAGATTTAAGAGACACAGGTTTGATCCATGGGTGAGGAAGATCCCCTGGAGCAGGGCACAGCAGCTCACTCTAGTACTTTTGTCAAGAGAATCCCATGGAGAAGGGAGCCTGGTGGGTTATAGTCCATAGGATCACAAAGAATTGGATATGACTGAAGTGACTTAGCACACAGGCACCCATAGGGATTTATAGGCACCCATAGAGACAGACTTCATTTTCTTGGACTCCAAAATCACTGCAGATGGTGACTTCAGCCATGAAAAAGACATTTGCTCCTTGGAAGAAAAGCTATGACCAACCTAGAGAGCATATTAAAAAGCAGAGACATTATTTTGCCGACAAAGTTCCATCTAGTCAAAGCTGTGGTTTTTCCAGTAGTCATGTTTGGATGTGAGAGCTGGACCATAAAGAAGGATGAGCACCAAAGAATTGATGTTTTTGAACTATGGCGTTGGAGAAGACTCTTGAGAGTCCCTTGGACTGCAAGGAGATCCAACCAGTCCATCCTAAAGAAAATTAGTCCTGAATATTCATTGGAAGGACTGATGCTGAAGCTGAAACTCCAATACTTTGGCTACCTGATGTGAAGAACTGACTCATTGGGAAAGACCCTGATGCTGGGGAAGATTGAAGGCAGGAGGAGAAGGGGGCAACAGAGGATGAGATCGTTGGATGGCCTCACCGACTTGATGGACATAAGTTTGAGCAAGCTCTGGGAGTTGGTGATGGACAGGGAAGCCTGGCATGCTGCATCTTTTGATTTCATGACTGCAGTCACCATCTGCAGTGATTTTGCAACCCAAAAAAATAAAGTCAGCCTCTGATTCCCCATCTATTTCCCATGAAGTGATGGGACCAGATGCCATGATCTTAGTTTTCTGAGTGTTGAGCTTTAAGCCAACTTTTTCACTCTCCTCTTTCACTTTCATCAAGAGGCTCTTTAGTTCTTCTTCACTTTCTGCCATAAGGGTGGTGTCATCTGCATATCTGAGGTTATTGATATTTCCCCCAGCAATCTTGATTCCAGCTTGTGCTTCATCCAGCCCAACGTTTCTCATGATGTACTCTGCATACAAGTTAAATAAGCAGGACGACAATATACAGCCTTGACATACTCCTTTTCCTATTTGGAACCAGTCTGTTGTTCCATGCCCAGTTCTAACTGGTGCTTCCTGACCTGCATATAGGTTTCTCAAGAGGCAGGTCAGGTGGTCTGGTATTCCCATCTCTTTCAGAATTTTCCACAGTTTATTGTGATCCACAAGGTCAAAGCTTTGGCATAGTCAATAAAATGCAGAAATAGATGTTTTTCTGGAATTCTCTTGCTTTTTCAATGCTCCAGTGGATGTTGGCAATTTGATCTCTGATTCCTCTGCCTTTTCTAAAACCAGCTTGAACATCTGGAAGTTCACAGTTCACGTATTGCTGAAGCCTGGTGTGGAGAATTTGGAGCATTACTTTACTAGTGTGTGAGATGAGTGCAATTGTGCAGTAGTTTGAGCATTCTTTGGCAATGCCTTTCTTTGGGATTGGAATGAAAACTGACCTTTTCCAGTCCCGTGACCACTGCTGAGTTTCCCAAATTTGCTGGCATATTGAGTGCAGCACTTTCACAGCATCATCTTTCAGGATTTGAAATAGCTCAACTGGAATTCCATCACCTCCACTAGCTTTGTTCGTAGTGATGCTTCCTAAGGCCCGCTTGACTTCACATTCCAAGATATTTGGCTCTAGGTGAGTGATCACACCATTGTGATTATCTGGGTCATGAAAATCTTTTTTGTACAGTTCTGTGTATTCTTGCCACCTCTTCTTAATATCTTCTGCTTCTGTTAGGTCCATACCATTTCTATCCTTTATTGAGTCCATCTTTGCATGAAATGCTCCCTTGGTATCTCTAATTTTCTTGAAGAGACCTCTAGTCTTTCCCATTCTATTGTTTTCCTCTATTTCTTTGCACTGATCGCTGAGAAAGGCTTTCTTATTTCTCTTTGCTATTCTTTGGAACTCTGCATTCAAATGGGAATATCTTTCCTTTTCTCCTTTACTTTTTGCTTCTCTTCTTTTCACAGCTATTTGTAAGGCCTCCTCAGACAGTCATTTTGCTTTTTTGCATTTTTTTTCCTTGGGGATGGTCTTGGTTACTGTCTCCTGTACAATGTCATGAACCTCCATCCATAGTTTATCAGGCACTCTTGTCTATCAGATCTAGTCCCTTGAATCTATTTGTCACTGACACTGTATAATCGTTAAGGATTTGATTTAGGTCATACCTGAATGGTCTAGTGGTTTTCCCTACTTTCTTCAATTTAAATCTGAATTTGGCAGTAAGGATTTCTTGATCTGAACCACAGCCAGCTCCTGGTCTTGTTTTTGCTGACTGTATAGAGCTTCTCCATCTTTGGCTGCAAAAAATATAATCAGTCTGCTTTTGGTGTTGGCCATCTGGTGATGTCCATGTGTAGTCTTCTCTTGTGTTGTTGGAAGAAGATGTTTGCTATGACCAGTGTGTTCTCTTGACAAATTCTATTAGCCTTTGCCCTGCTTCATTCTGTACTCCAAGGCCAAATTTGCCTGTTACTCCAGGTGTTTCTTGACTTCCTACTTTTGCATTCCAGTCCCCTATAATGAAAAGGACATCTTTTTTGGGTATTAGTTCTAGAAGGTATTGTAGGTCTTCATAGAACCATTCAACTTCAGCTTGTTCAGCATTACTGGTCAGAGTATAGACTTGGATTACCATGATATTGAATGGTTTGCCTTGGAAACGAACAGAGATCATTCTGTTGTTTTTGAGATTGCATCCAAGCACTGAATTTTGGAATCTTGTTGACTATGATGGCTACTCCATTTCTTCTAAGGGATTCCTGCCCACAGTAGTAGATATAATGGTCACCTGAGTTAAATTCACCCATTCCAGTCCATTTTAGTTTGCTGATTCCTAGAATGTTGACAGTTCCAAGGCACTGTTAAAAGACCAGGGAGTGGGCCGTGGCCCAAATCCTGGAAATCTCTGCCCCCCTTCCAAAATAGTTGGAATAATCCTCCCACTCTTTCACATATGAAATTACCCAGCCTATAAAAACTAACCTCGCCAAATTTCGGGGCCACACTCTCCCTCTGTGATGGCCTACACTTTGCCTGTGGAGTGTGCTTCTCTCTGTATCTGAATAAATCCACTTCTTACCTACCACTTTGTCTCTCACTGAATTCTTTCTGCGATGAGACATCAAGAACCTGAGCTACATTAGGTCCTGAAACCAGGTACCATGGATTTTGGCTGGGTTCAAGTCCCAAACAGGGTTTTGACTGGGTTTGAGTCCCAGCCACGTGGATTCAAGTCCCAATCTGAGGTAAATGGTTTCATACCCATCCCTTTAAACAACACAAGAACTTCTATCTTCTTTCCTGTCCCTCCTCTCATCTTACATGTTGATATTTGCTGAATTGTATTTCAAGACTGTAATTTTTTTAATTTACAATCAAACTTATTTTAGATTTTTTAAATAAATTTTACTGTTTCCCCCAAACCCCCTTCTTCCTCTTAAATCCATTTTTTTTTCCTTCTTGCTGAATCACATACCCAAATCATCCTTTCAGAAAGGGTGTCTGATGAACTTTCTGAAATGTTTTTGCTCTCATCTGGATTATTTTGGCTGGATCTAGAAATCTAAGTTCAAAGTTATTTCTCATCAGCTCTTTGAAAAACTCCATTATATTCTATTTTCTCTCTGGAAACTTTCAGAATTTTCCCCTTATCTTTTGGGACTTTATTTTTAACTTATAATTTTTATTTCATATATGTGTGTGTGCACACATGTGCGTGTGTGTGTTTGATTCATTCTCAGAACTTAATGTTTCTTTTCAGTTTGAAGTTTCATATCTCTCCTCAGCTCAGAAAATTCTAGAATATTATTTCTTCATGTACTGCCTGCCTTCTTTCCAGCCTTTCTATTCTCTATGTTTGGAACTCCTATTAGATGAATGTTGAAACTTTCAGCATCTATTCTCCATTAGCTTTATCTTTTTTCCTTTCATACTTTCTACTTCTTAATCCCTTTGTGCTATACTGTGAAGTAATGTCATTGCCCAAACACATTTTTTCCATTAGTTTGCTCCAGCCTCTCTTATTGATTTGCTAAAGCTTTGTTATCTATTAAGGATAGTTACTTTTAATTTGTTGCATTTTATAGGAGAATAGAATATGCCACCCCAAAATATGCCTCTTTGGCATAAAATTACTTTAAGTTGATCATTTTGAGAAACAACAGACACTAGGGAAGTGAGAGAGAGAGAAAGAGAGAGAGAGAGAGTAGAAGTTACCCTTTTGTATGGGAAATTTACATTTATAAAGGAAATCTCCATTCGTAAGAGTGTCACCCTCTCTCTGAGCTAAGAAGAGAAGGATGACTAAATCATTAGAAATTCTTATCCACAATATATAAACCTGCATAACAAACTTCATCCTTATTTACCATACTTGCCCTTGTCACTTTCCAATACCTTTCCTCTCATCCAGTAGCCCCAAACTCCTCTTTCCTTTGTTTTAGGCCAAGTCCCCATGTAAATCCAAGCTCTAACCATCCCTTTGAGTTACTCATCCCTGAGTTTCTCCCATCTGTATATGATTTACACATATTAATAAAATTGCACTTGTTTTTCTCTTATTAATCTGTCTTGTTACAGAGCCCCAGCCAAGAACATAGAGTGGTAGAAGGAAAATATATTTTTTTTTCCCTCTCCTCCAACATGTTTCAGGCTTCCCTGGTGGCTCAGTTGGTAAAGAATCTGCCTTCAATGCAGGAGAATGCCTGCAGTGCAGAACACCTGCAGTGCAGGAGACCCAGGCTCGATTCCTGGTTTGGGAAGACCCCCCGGAGAAGGAAATGGCAACCCACTCCAGTATTCTTGCCTGGGAAATCTCATGAACAGAGGAGCCTGGTGGGCTACAGTCCATGGGGTCGCAAGAGTCAAACACGACTTAATGACTAAATCACTACCCACCACCTAAAATATGTTTCAACATTTCCCCTCAAATTTGCTTTTCAAATTGTTGTCTATGGTGTCTTTTGACTTAGGTAGCACTTTAATTTTACATCTTAAATATGTCAGATTTATTCCTCTTAGCATTGGTGTAATGACAAGAAATGCCATGTCACCTGAAGATTTATCATAATATTTTCCTAAATTTTCTTCTAGTTTTTTACAACTTTAAATTTTCACAATTAAACCTCTAAGTTTTTAAAATGTGTACAATCTATCTTTTGCCCAAGTTTGGAAATGCTTGCAAAAGTTTTGTATATAGATCAGCTTGTTTTATCATCTATCTTGTTTCACTAATTGTTTCTCTGGATATTAGTTTTCTCTTGCTGTAATAACAAATTACCACATACTTAGTGACTTAAAACAACACAGATTTATTCTCTTATACCTCTATCCATCAGAAATCCAAAATGACTCTCACTGGGCTAAAATCAAGCTGTTCCCGGGGCTGTTTTCCTTTCTTGGGGCTCCAGAAGAAAAACCACTGTCTTGTCTTTTCCAGCTTCTAGAGGTTGCTCTCATTCCTTGGCTCACAGTCCCCTTTCCATCATCCACAAAGCCGACATATAATATCTCTCTGACCCTGGTTCTGTCACCATATTGCTTTCTCTGACTCCTGGTTCCACCTTCCACTTGTAAAGGCCCTTGTGATTACCTTGGACCCACCCAGATAATCCAGGATAATCTATTTTAAAGTTTAGCAACCCTAATTCCACCTGCAATTTTAATTCCCAGGCTCTGGGGATAAAGATATGGACACCCTTGCAGGTGGGGCACTTATTCTGCCTACCACACTGTTCCAGACTCCTTACTGATTTTAAAGTACATCTCAACATTTGTTAAGGCAAGAACACTCTACTATTCTTTAGTTTTTAAAAAAATCTTAGTTATAAAATAAATAAATCCTGATGATGTGACATATAGTTAATAATACATATTGTATATCTGAAAGTTGCTAAGAGAATTGATCTTAAAAGTTCTCATCACAAGAAAAAAATTGTAACTATTTGTGGTAATGAATGTTGACTTATTGTGGTAATAATTTCACAACATATACAAACATTAAATCATTATGCTGTACACCTGAAATTAATATAATGCTATATGTCAATTATATTCCAATTTAAAAGAGAATTCAGGCCTGCACATCTGAGTATTTTCTTAAAAGAACAAATAAAAATGTTTCAAACTTGTCTAAATTTCAAATAATTCATAAAAACTAAAAATAATTCTTGGCTATTCTCATAAATTTATTCTGCTGCCACCTGGTTTTCCACCGGCAAACTTTAGAATCAGTATGACATAATCCAAAAAGAAAGTCATAATCCAAAGAAAATCTCACATGGATTTTGTTTAGAAATTGCGTTAAGTAGAAAATTGCAGTACATAGAAAGTGTATAAAATAGATATCAGAAATGACATCTGTACAATACAGAATCTTCTCATTCAGAAATAGAATATTTCCCATTTTCTTTTCTATCCTTGAGTTCAGTTTTATAGTGCTGTTACTACAGTCATGAATATTTCTGATACAGTTTATTCTTAGTGAGGGTTTTTTTACCATTTTGTTGTTGTTGTAAGGGGAATATTTTCCCCCATTGTAATTTCTATCTGATTATTTCTGAGAGGTAGGAATACAAATTGATTTTTGGATATTTATTTTGTGTCCATGACAACTTACTGAATTCTTTTTCTAATTCTAATATTTTGTTGATTTTCTTGGTTCTCCTAAGTAGATAATCTCATCATCTGAAAAATAACATGATTACCATCAATTTAAAATACTTACCCCTCTTATATCAATAGGCATGATGTCTAGTTCAATATTGACTAATATTGATATTAATACTGGGAATGGTGGGCAATGAACAAGTGAAGACTTAAATTTAAAACATAATTTGTTCTTTAGTCACTAAGCTGTGTCCAACATTTGCGACCCCATGAACTGCCAGGCTCCTCTGTCCATGGTATTTCTCAGGCAAGAATACTGGAGTGGGTAGCCATGCCCTTCTCCAGGGGATCTTCCCAAGTCAGGAATTGAACCCGAGTCTCATGTGTTGCAGGTGAATTCTTTACTACTGTGCCACAAGGGAAGCCCCAAAAACATAATACCATTTACAATTGCTGCCAAGAAAATGAAACAATTAGGTATAAATTTAATAATGCATGTATAGAACTTATATACTGAGCACTACAAAACATTGAGGAAAAGAACCAGAGAAGACTCAACATAGTAAAGGTTTGATATACAGATATCAAACACTTGATATCCACAAAAGTATATACAAAAGTATATCCACACTTTGATGTACAGATTGATGCAATTCTTATAAAAATTCCAGCAATATTATAGATATAGACAAGATTATTCTAAAATTTATGTGGAAAAGCAAAAGAACTAGAATAGCTAAAAACAACTTTGAAAATGGATGACATGGGAGGAATCACTTTACCAAATTTCAAGCAGTCAAAAATGTCATGTTGGGTAGAAAATAAACATGTAGATCAACAGAACGAAATAGAAAACCCAGAAATAGTTGCACACTTATTATTTTTTTTTACAAAATTACAAAAGTAATTCAGTGGAAGAAGGATTGTCTTAAGAAATTTTGCTGAAGCACCTGGATATCCATAGGCTCCTCCAAAAGAACATCAAACTAAACCTCATGTAAGTGCTAAGTTGCTTCAGTCGTATCCGACTTTGTGCGACCCCATGGACTGTAGCCTACCAGGCTCCTCTGTCCGTGGGATTCTCCAGGCAAGAATACTGGAGTGGGTTGTCATGTCTTCCTCCTGGGGATCTTCCTGACCCAGGGATTGAACCCATGTCTCTTATGTCTCCTGCACTGTCAGGTAGGTTCTTTACCACCAGCCCTACCTGGGAAGCCCCCTAAATCTCATACCTAACACAAAAAGTAATTCAAATGGATCATAAATTTAAATGTAAAACATAAAAATTTTAAACTGGGCACGCTGAAGAGTATAAACATGACACCGAAAGCACAACCCACTAAAAAATAGATAAATTAGACTTCATCAAAATTTTTAAGTTTCACTCTGCAAGAGCGCTTACTGAGAGGATGATCTTAGGGTTCAATATGAAGATTAACATTTTTAGGGCCAGGCACTAACTTTAGGGCCAGTAAACTAACTTTAGTTTACTACTAAAAAGCAAGCTTGTTGAGCTTAACTTTAGTGGCAGGAAGGAAGGAACAGTGAAACAAGGAGTATACAGAAGTAATCAACTCTAGTCAATGGCCCCATTTCCAAACATGGAGAGGAGAGAAGAGATTATAAAACTGTAGTGGCTTATAGATGTATAAAAATTATCTGAGAAGACAAATGAATGTCCCTTAAACATCTGAAAACTTCTTTCATAAATAAACACATAAAGTGAAAGGCAAAGGAGAAAAGGAAAGATATACTCATTTGAATGCAGAGTTCCAAAGAATAGTAAGGAGGGATAAGAAAGCCTTCCTCAGTGATCAATGCAAAGAAATAAGGAAAACAATAGAATGGGAAAGATTAGAGATCTCTTCAAGAAAATTAGAGATACCAAGGGAACATTTCATGCAAAGATGGGCACAATAAAAGACAGAAATGGTATGGACCTAACAGAAGCAGAAGATATTAAGAGGTGGCAATACAGTATACTAATGCATATATATGGAATTTAGAAATATGGTAATGGTAACTCTGTATGCGAGACAGCAAGAGAGACACAAATGTATTGAACAGTCTTTTGGACTCTGTGGGAGAGGGCGAGGGTGGGATGATATGGGAGAATGGCATTGAAACATGTAAATTATCATATGTGAAATGAATCACCAGTCCAGGTTTGATGCATGATACAGGATGCTCGGGGCTGGTGCACTGGGATGACCCAGAGGGATGGGATGGGGAGGGAGATGGGAGGCGGGTTCAGGATGGGGAACACATGTACACCCATGGCAGATTCAAGTCAATGTATGGCAAAACCAATACAATGTTGTAAAGTAAAATAAATAAATAATTATAAATAATAATAATAAAAAGAAGAGGTGGCAAGAATACACAGAAGAACTATACAAAAAAGATCTTCATGACACACATAACCATGATGGTGTGATCACTCACCTAGAGCCAGACACCCTGAAATGCAAAGTCAAGTGGGCCTTAGGAAGCATCACACGAACAAAGCTAGTGGAGGTGATGGGATTCCAGTTGAGCTATTTCAAATCCTGAAAGATGATGCTGTGAAAGTGCTGCACTCAATATGTCAGCAAATTTGGGAAACTCAGCAGTGGCCACAGGACTGGAAAAGGTCAGTTTTCATTCCAATCCCAAAGAAAGGCAATGCCAAACAATGCTCAAACTACCGCACAATTGTACTCATCTCACACACTAGTAAAGTAATGCTCCAAATTCTCCACGCCAGGCTTCAGCAATACGTGAACTGTGAACTTCCAGATGTTCAAGCTGGTTTTAGAAAAGGCAGAGGAATCAGAGATCAAATTGCCAACATCCATTGGATCATCGAAAAAGCAAGAAAATTCCAGAAAAAAAAAAATCTACTTCTGCTTTGTTACTATGCCAAAGCCTTTGACTGTGTGGATCACAATAAACTGTGGGTAATTCTTCAAAAGATGCGAATACAAGACCACCTTACCTGCCTCCTGAGAAATCTGTATGCAGGTCAGGAAGCAACAGTTAGAACTGTACATGGAAGAACAGACTGGTTCCAAATGGGGAAAGGAGTACGTCAAGGCTATATATTGTCACCTTGCTTATTGAACTTATATGCAGAGTACAGAATGCGAAATGCTGGGCTGGATGAAGCACAAGCTGGAATCAAGATTGCTGGGAGAAATATCAATAACCTTAGATATGCAGATGACACCACCCTTATGGCAGAAAGTGAAGAAGAACTAAAGAGCCTCTTGATGAAAGTGAAAGAGGAGAGTGAAAAAGTTGGCTTAAAACTCAACTTTCAAAAAACTAAGATCATGGCATCTGATCCCATCACTTCATGGCAAATAGATGGGGAAACAATGGAAACAGTGACAGACTTTATTTATTTGGGCTCCAAAATCACTGCATATGGTGACTGCAGCCATGAAATTAAAAGACACTTGCTCCTTGGAAGGAAAGCTATGACCAACCTAGACAGCATGTTAAAAAGCAGACATTACTTTGCTGACAAAGGTCTGGTTTTCCAGCAGTCATGTATGGATGTGAGTTGGACCATAAAGAAAACTGAGCGCCTAAGAATTGATGCTTTTAAACTGGTGTTGGAAGACTCTTGAGTGTCACTTGGACTCCAAGGAGATTCAATCAGTCAATCCTAAAGGAAATCAGTCCTGAATATTCATTGGAAGGACTGATGCTGAAGCTGAAATTCCAATACTTTGGCCTCTTGGTGCAAAGAGCTGACTCATTGGAAAAGACCAATGCTGGGAATGATTGAAGGCTGGAGGAGAAGGGGATGACAGAGGACAAGATGGTTGGATGGCATCACCGACTTGATGCACATGAGTTTGAGCAAGCTCTGTGAGCTGGTGATAGACAGGGAAACCTGGTATGCTGCAGTCTAATGGGGTTGCAAAGAGTCGGACATGATTGAGTGACTGAACTTAACTGAAAGAAACACACATTAATTTTAAGAGCAATACCTTTTTCACTTATTAGTGGGGCAAATGTCCATGTTTCCTAACAGTTTGCTGGCAAGACTGTGGTGTCATTGGCTGATGGAAGAGCAAAATGGCCACCCTGGTTCCTCCTTGGACCTGCCATACTTGCTCCTACCTCAGGGACTCTGCACTGGCTGCTTCTTCTACTTGAAACTTGACTTGCTCCTTCTAGTCAATCAAGGACCCAGCTCCTTTTCCTTTCCTCAGTGAGGTCTCCCTGATTGCCCGCCACCCCCTGCCACCAACCCCAGCATTATTCTCATTTTCCTCATAGTGCTCATCTTTATCTGTTTTCCTCTCTTCAGCTCAATCAGAGATTAGCAATTTTTTCCTGAAAAGGGCCAGAATAGCTTAGGCTTTGTGAGCCCTATGGTCTCCCTTGCAACTCCTCATCTCTGCTGTTGTAACACTAAAGAGCCATCATCAATGTGTAAATGAACAAGTGTGACTGTTTTGTTTGTTTGTTTGTTTGTTTTGGTGGCCTGTACAAGGAGTGTGACAGTTTCAATGAAGCTTTATTTGCAGACACTGAGGTTTGAATTTCATGTTAATTTTCAACAGTCACAAATTCTTCTTTTGATTTTTTTCCAATCACTTAGAAATGTGTAAACCATTCTTAGCTTGGGGGACAAACAAAAAGGCACTGGACTGAATTTGGCCAGCAGGTCATATTTTGCCCTTTCTTGTGCTAGGACATCAACTTCAGGGATTATTGTCTGCTTGATCGGCTGCTATATCCCCAGCACCTAGAACAGCGCCTGGTTGCCAGTAGCCTCTGGGAGATGTTTCCTGAGTGAGCCAGTGAAGGGATCTATGTGAGTTTTGTAGCCAGCTACTGAAGGGCAGAGAAGTGGGTGAACAGATAAGAGCTAGTACAGTCCTCCTGTCCATTTACCCGTTTGAACCTGGGGAGGCTCCCCTAAGAGGTCCCAGAAAGAAATGAAATACTGATGCCAGAGTTGCAATTTAGCATCTTTATTCTTCCCCTTTAGCTCGACAGTGACCCTGAAAAACAGCTTCTACAAGGAGGAAGCAGAAAAGACTGGACTGGGCAGGGGTTCCCCAAGGACCTAGCCTCCTCCTCATCCTCCTGTAGGGTTGGGGTTGGGGTTAGAGTCATGATCTGAGCTTGGCATCCCCTGAGGAAGAAGGGAGTGGACCACTCTTCAGCCAGTGACCATATTGATGGGAACTGGGAGAGCAGTCCATCTCCCTCCACGTGCACGGGTGGATGCACACTGGGGCCCAGGTGAAGCAAGGCTTGGTCAGTGTCCAGATACATGGCTCTGGCCTGTGGCCCAGTTGGCAAACATGAAACCTAGGCTGATCGCCATGAAGAGGACCCCCAAGACACCAAAACACAGAGCCTGTGGGTGAGAGGGAGAAAAGATGGGGCTGGGTGTGTACCTACCCAAGCTCCCCCATCCCCTCCAGAGAATGCCGCATTCATTCCTGATCCTCCTTTTCTGCTCTCTCTCCTTCTTTTAAACCAACCCCTTCCTGTGACTCCTCCTTCCGTCTTCCTAGAATTCTTCAGGGAGTACTCTCCCCCATCTTTCTTGAAAATGTTCCAACCTTCTCCTAACAGTGCTCCTTCCATCTGTCTGAATAATGCTTCCTCCACACCAGCCCCTTCTTGAGTGCTTGCTGTCTTCTCAAACCCTTCTTGTGCTCTGTCTGCTCAGCCTCTTCCTATGACAATCTCCTTCATTCTTCTAGACCGTCTGCCCTCTCTCCTCCAAGCCCCCTCTTGAAAATGTTCCTTCAACCCTTAGCTATCCTTGAATGTTCCCTCCTCAGAATGCTCCCTCTTTCCCCAACCCTCCCCTGGAATGCTCACCTGGATCTTGGGCCAAGAGTAGAGGGGCTCCACCTCAGAGGGCACAATGCGGAGGTAGAAGATGCTGGGAAGGATGAAAATGAGGCTGGGGGCTGAGGTAGACCCTGAAGGACAAGCAGGAAGGAAAGAAGCAATGTAAGATTGGGATACAAGGCCCATATTAGGTGGGGTCTGGGACTAGGGCTGGGGATACAGACCAATAACCCCAAAGATATCCCGGATGGTTGGCACACAAATGACGAGGACATTGACCAAGACAAGCAGGATCAGTGCTATGGCCACATGGCGTGGCCAGCTGAAGGCCTTGCTTGGATAAAGTAGCTGCTGCAGAGCCCGGCGGATCTGTGACCAGACTACAGTAGGATGAGGGTCAGGGTTCAAGCACTGCCTCCCCTTCTATGTATTTATCTGTCTCTAACACCACCCATAGTCTGAGACCCCTGATTTCTCCTCCATCTGACTATCTCCACTCTGTCTGACCATCCATCTGTGCCTCTACCTTCCAAATGAGCATCCTGCATCCCTTCTGCTTGACAGTCCATGACCATTCTGGATGATCATCCATCTATGCCTCCACTCACTGTCTGAAATCTTGTCCTCCTCTGTCCAACTATGTCTGCCTCCTCCTTCCTGACCACCCACATGTCCTTCCACCCTGAGGTCCCTGCCCCTCTCTCCTCATCTGCTGACTTCCATCTCCCTCCTCTGTCTGCTCAGCCAACCTCTCCATCAGGGAGCCTTGTCCCTCCTATACCTCACTACTTCTGTCTCCATCCTTTATCTGTCCATCCCTATTTCTTCATCTTGAATATCCATCTACCTATGTCTCTGCCCTCTGTCTATTCCTGCCTCTCCTGTCTAGTCAGACATCTGTGCCTCCTCCCTCGAAATGACCAATCCTGTTCTTCTGATTCTTTATATTCTGCCATCGATGTGCCCCTTGTGTCTGACCATCTATTTTATGGACCTCTCTGTCCATCTGACAACTCTATTTTCCCTGTCTGTCCATCCCAGCCTCTTCTATCCATCCATCTATCCACTCCTACCTCCACCCTCCATCCAAACATTCCTGCCTACACCCTCTACCCATCCATCCATGCCCCTCCACCCTGTAGGCCCACCCTCACCCCCAACATACAGGGAACAGCACGACTGGCACCGTGAGAGTCACAGCAAGCAGCACCGCTAGACGTACACAGAGGATGAGCAGGTCATGCTGGCTGTACATGTGTAGCATCTCCGCCTCCACGCTGCCTGGAACATGGGACACAGGAGATGGGATGTGATTGGAGCACCAGGACCAGTGTCCCAGAAACATATATGTGTGCACATACATACACACGCACACACAGACAGTGACAGGATCTCCATGCAGGGTGTGTATAGTCCCTTTGGAAACCAGTGGGTCTGAAAGCATGCAAGGAAAGTGCTGAGGCTCCTGCCTAGTAATCTACCCAGACCCCACCCTAGCTCTCTACCCAACCCTGGCCCCAGCCCCACTCACTGTAGAAGGTGAGGTATCCAAAGGTCGCCGTGAGTCCATACATGCAGAACATGGCCCCAATGGACACATTGGCCACAGCCTGCATTCTGCGCTTGGAGGGCCTGAGGTATAGAGGTCATAGAACTGTCATGTCCAGACCGTGGGCTTGGTCCAGGCCCCTCCGAACCAGCCCTCACCCTCTAGAGTCTTCCCAGAGCTGATGTTCAGCTAGTACACACTGGGATGCCCATCTCTGCCTCCCCTGTATTAGCCATGCCTCCTTTCTCTATCCATCCCTCTCACCCCATATGACCAACTCTGCATATCTCTCTGCCCATCTCTGTCTCTATTTTTCATTTGACTGTCACAGCCTCTGCCTCCATTCTGATTATCCACACAGTCCCCCCGATTGATCATTCACACATTCCTCCCATCATCACATCATCCCTGCCCTTCCTTCGCACATCCATTTCCCTCTCCATCTGACCTTCCCCATCTCCCCATCCCATCCACATATGCCACCCCTTCATCTGATCTCAGCCTCTCCATTTGCCCATTCACACCTGTATTGGATGTTAAAAGGGTAGAATACTTAAGCCCCAATCAGTAAACAGTCATTGAGTTGCATCTCCCAAGGCCTCCCGGCCACCTCAAACCCCTCCCTTGGCACAATCTGGCCACAATCGAGCTGTATAGTACCAGGACTATGATAGACATTATGACTATCACCCCACCTGCTGCCCTATCACCCGTGCCCACTTGCCTGCCCACTCACCGGCAGAGTTCTGTATAGATGGGCAGCACTTCAGGGTGGCAGACAAAGGCAAAAGCCATAATGGGCACTGTGTAGAACATCTGGGGGAATGGTCCAAGTACAAAGATTAGAGTCTAAGGGTTCCATCTTCTCCTCCCCACTCCCACAGCCCCACCATTGCCTTCCACATCAGACACATGGAAGCTCCCGATGTCCAATACCTGGCTCCACTCTGAGCAGAGTGCAGTGTGGGACAAAACCAGAGGACTTGCGCACAGTGCAAGGCATAGACATATGCCAGCACACCAACCTGTGAGTCAGCTGTGAACATCTGGGCTTCACAGCTTGTGTTGAGCCCCTGGATGGGAAGGCTTGGGGAGCTCTTGCTGTCCACTGCTGTTTCATTGTGACCTACAGTGCAGCCAAGCTGGAACTTCTTATAGATGACCTGGAGGAGGGAGGGTGGGGAAGTGAGGTTATGGGGAAGGCTATGTCCCAATGCCCCAAACCTTTTCTGTACTTTTGCATGTCCTTCTCCCTCAGACTCACCGAAATGAGGAAAAACAGCATACAGGTCAGAGAGAGACCACTGGTATACCCCAGGTAGCCTGCAAGGGGCAATATACAGAGTCTCAGAAATCAAGGGAACTGCCCCCCGGGCAAATATCAATCCCTAGTCTGATCTTCAATTCAAGGACCCCCTCACCCCAATTTTGCTACACTTTGCACAAACTTCTACCTGGACCAGCCCCCCAACACTTGACAAACTCCTATTCATCTGTTAAAACCCACACGAAACAAGCTCTCCCCTGGTATTCCACAGCCCTTAAAAATTGAGATTCTTTGAATCTGGCTCCCCTTCTCTAATTCCATCATCCAAATGACCAAGGCAGGAAGCTGCTTACCCAAGTGTCTCATGAGGGCCAGTGGCAGGATGATTAAAACACTGACAATGATGATAAGGAGGTTTCCCTTCAAGAACCAGTCCCTAAGGAGACAGGCAAACATAGTGACTAACTGCCTACCAAAGAAAACTGTCAAGCAGACACTCATAGAATACAGCCAGACAGGTTTCTGCACACAGTCAAGAGAGATGAGCTGACCCCTCCAGGTGGTTACAGAGACAAATGGCACAACAGGAATGACAGAAACAGTCAGACAGATTATCAGACTATCAGCCACACACTGTCAGAGGGATATAGCTGGGAACACACACATAGCTGGACAAACTGTGTCATCAGACCTCAAGTGGACATACAGTCAGATGGGCAAACAACAGCCCACAACAGCCAGATTCACATTGTCCAACACAAGGTACCAGACACAGAATGAGTCATGACCCTGGTATGTCTAACAGGTAGAACAACAGTCTGATGATCTCTTGATGATCTGCAGAGTCGACAAAAAGTCAGAAACACATATGTGTGATTGTTTGAACAACTCAAGGTTTGTTGAGCACTTGAAAGTAGTTGAGCCAATTTGGCCACAGAGTCAAAGATGGAAATTGAGCCAGAATTAGCCAGCTGGCCATGCTGTTGGAACCAAGCTCAAAGAAAGAGAGGGATCTATACAGATATTGGAGGGAGGTGTCCAGGCAGGATAGTCTGTTAATACAGAATTGGCTGAACAATTGTTCATTTCTTCAAAGAATTTTATTAAATAGTGCTTACTGTGTTCCAGGCATTCACATATTCTCTTCCTACTAGACACACAGTTACAAACCAACAAAGCACCACTGGTCATATATGCAGTGGGAGCTAATTATAACAATTAGACACATCTAGTCACATAGACTGTCAGCTATCTGAATGGCTTCAGGATCAAACGAAAGATCTAAGAGGATACACAGAATCAGCTATCATATATAAACAACTGAAAAGATTCAGCCAACAGACGGATGCAGAATTAAACACACAATTGGCTGGATATATACTCGGAACAGGCAAACATACATGGTTGGAACCATAATACAGAAAACATATACAGTCACAGTTGAGGCTCACACACAAACAGCCAGAAAGAATTTGCCAGAACAATGGTAACCAAGTTAAACACAGAGTTAAACACAAATCATTTATACATTGGAGTAGGAAACAGCAACCCACTCCAGTATTCTTGCCTGGAAAATTCCACGAACAGAGGAGCCCTAATCAGCTACAGTCCACGAGGTCACAAAGAGTCCAACATGACTGAGTGACTGAGCACACACGCACATGTATACATAGCTGGCGCCACGGTACACTGCACAAACACGTGCACATACTCTGCTGGAGTCAGTGACCATACACTTATACCTAGACAAATTCAGCCAAGCCTAATGGACCCAGAATCAAACAGAATCCACCGGATAGAGAAAGTCAGAGTAAGCAAATGTCAAACACACATGATTGGAGTCACAGTATATAGGACACAGCTGTAGTCAGCTAGCATACAGATGGCCAGATAATCTGCCAGTACAAGAGTCACAGAATCAAACCCATGGAAAAAATTTAGGTCTACTGGATAGGTGTAGCCACAGGGTCAACATGAGAGTACACTGGACACATGGGGTCAGCCAGAACAGTCACAAAAATCAACATGTGGTGTTACTGGACTCCACTAGCCAGAGCAACAGTCACACATACGGCTAGCATCACAGTACACAGGGATCGCAGTCTGCCCAAACTGGCCTGCCCAACAGCCTCAAAAATAGAAGACCTGGGAGTTAGCTGGACATAGAGTTGAAGCTAGCAGCTGGACCCCACAGGCAGAATCAGTGGCCTGTGGGTCAGAGCCAAGGGGTGTTGCACACTCACCCCTCAGGGTCCATGTCCAGGAAAGTGGCGATAACCAGGGGAAGTTCGGATTTGATGATGAACAGGTAACTGGACATGGCTGGTGCAGGTGGGGGCAGGTGTAAGCAGAAGCATTCCCCTCATCTCCCTCCCACCCCAGCCTGGGGAAGCCCACCTCAGCCCACCCTCTTCCCCCAAGCTGACCCCCACGTCTCAGAGTCCTCACCCCCAACATTGTGCAGACAGATGACCGCCGCCACCACTACTTTCCCCGCAGGCCCCAGCGCCCTCTGTCCCAGCTGTTCATAGGCTCGGATGCCTGGAGGGGAGGGGACCAGACAGGGACAGGTTGTGGGTCCAGGAGGCCAAGCCAGGGGTGGGAGAGCCTCCCAGGGCCAGAGCCTGGGAGCTAGGGAGCTCGGGCTTGGGCTAATTGGGTCTCATTGCTCGAAGCTGGAGGTGAGGGTTAGGCAGTTAGGACTGGGCTTGGGACTGGAGTCTGGCAGGTAGGATCTGTGGCCAGGGAGAAAGTTGGGGGCCAGATGTGGGTAGTGGGGGTCTTGGGGGTCCTACCATGGCTTCATTCCACTGAAGCCATGGTAGGAATGAAGTCTGAGATCAGGGGCTATGGCAGCTTGGGAGCTGGGGGGCCAGGGTCTTGGGTTGTGGGGCTGGCTTCCTTGCTAAGTAAGCTGGAGACTGAGGGTGGAGTGGAATGGTCTGGGAGTAGGCAGGGTCTGAGCAACAGGCTTTGATGGTCAGACTGAGGGCTGAGGATTGGTCCTTGGGAATCTGGGAGCCCAGATAAGGTATGAGACCCAGGGTACAGTCTGGGGTCTGGAGTCCAGAGAGTTGAGTGTGGTGTCTGGGGTTCTGGATCCAAGTTCCGAGGGGCCGATCTTGGGTCTGGAGGCCAAGGTCTAGGTGAGCTCTGGGTCTCACCTACAACACCAGCACAGGTCAGCAGGAGATGGATGGAGTACGAAGACAGAAGAGCGATGCACAGCAACAAAGCCCTATGGCAGATGGCACTGCTCGGACTTGGCCTCCAAGCCTCCCAGCTGGCCCCACAACACCCAGCCCCCACTCCAGACTGCCTAGGACTCACAGAAAGAGGAGGATCCCCGTGTGGGCCATGGCATAGGCCAGCCCCAGGATGCCGCTGCCCATGATGGCGTTGCTGAGGTTGAACACTGACATTCCAAACGATGTCTTCCCCTCGAACTGCTGGTAAGGGGCAAGGCCCAGGGAACATGGGGAGGGGGACCAGGTAAGGAGACCAGGGACGGAGACCAGTGCTGGGGCCTTGGGAAAGGCTAGGGAAGAAGTGATGGGGGCAGGGAGAAACCCAGAAAGGGCCATCAGAAGAAGGAAAAGAATTTGAAGATGGGAAGAAGCTGGGAAAGGGAGAGCGGGGAAGGGAGATTCTAGAGGGGAGCAGCTGGAAGTAGAGAGGAACAGGGGAGGGTGGGGCAGAGACCAGAGGCTAAACAGCCAAAGGGAAGAGCCAGGGAAGAGGGACCAGTAGGGGAGGAGCTAAGTTGGGCAAGATACAACTGGGATGGGTCCTGTGGGGTCACTCACATCCATGAACTGGGCCGGTTTCCTCCCAGGAGAAGGACTACGGCTGGGCAGGAAGCCCTCATGCTCCTGCCTGCAGGTAGAATAGGCAGAGAAATTGAGGAGGTGATGAGAAGGTAATTCCAACCCCTGACCTTGACCCCTTGGGCTCCCGACTCACTCCACAGCACTCCCAGGGAGGGCTCTGTTCATCTTTGGATCCTGCAGTTCCATCCTGTGGGCAGAGAAATGGGTCGGGGGGTCAGTTATGGAGCAGGGCAGCTTACAAAGTGGGGTGACCTAGATGAAGGGGACTGGGGCTCTGATGGCGATGGACAGATACAGAAACAGAGACACAGATGAGGCGAGGGGAACGGGGACAGAGGGATGAGAGAGACAGGAAGGAAAGTGGAGAGGATTGGAGACAAGAGGGAGAGGCCGAGGGAAAAAGAGATGGGAGAGACAGAAGGGAATCAGAGAGGGAGAGACGCCAACACTTTACTCATTGAGACATGGAGAAAAAAGAAGGCAACCAGAGATAAAGGGGTAGGGACAGAGACAGAATGAGAGATACCGACCCCTCAGCAGACGAGATGGCCATCTGGAGTGGGGACAGCCTCTCCTCTCAGACCCCAGACTCACTCTCTCTTGCTCTCGGTTTCTCTCCTTCCCCGGTCCCCCGAGCACCTCCCCCTTCCCTCCACCCTCACCGTGTGGTTAGGCCTCTCACTCCTTACAGGGACACGTGTCAACCCGACTGCCGCACCCCTCCTAACGCCCCCTACCCCCCTCCTCCCCGCCTGGGCCGCCAGCCTGAGCAAGAGCTGATGCAACCTGTTGAAGGGGCTGGGGATGGGATGAGGGGCAGGCTCGGCGACCCCAGTCCTGCCGGGGACAGGACACGGCAAACTGCTCTCTGCCACAACTCTGAATATTCTCGCTAGAGGCCAAAGGCAATTCTCCAAACTGAACCCCCTTCCAGGGATAGAAGTGACCCGGGGACTCCCATTTAATTCCCCTCCTAGGGACTAGAGAGGTATTCTCCAGGACCGTTGTCAAGTCTTATACACCCTTATTTTAGTAGAAGTCACTTTAGAGACACTTCCAGGCTTGAGATTGTTTCTGAACTTGGGGTGTCTCAGGAACCTCGCCTGAGCCCTAATTTCCCCTCGTGAGGAGAAGTGGTCCCTCAGACAGTCATCAAAAGCCCACTCCCAGTGCCTGATGTGTTTCCTGGGGTGGGGTGTCTCTGCAATCCCCATGCAAACCTGGAGTCCCCCTCTTCTGGATGGGGTGTCTCTAAAGAACCCCCCCAGCCCTGAACTCACTTCCTGGGAATGCCGTATCTCAGAAAACCCTATTCAAGGTCACCATCATCACTAAAACTGCCTCCAGGAAACCCCCTACCCAAGCCCTGAATCCCCTCCGTGGGTCAGGGAAGGCTCTCAAGGAGCCCCATCATCAAGCGTGAGTACTCTTTCAAGACTCCCACCCACTCCTGGATTCATTTCCTGGGATCCGGGTACCAAAAGGACTCCCCCTCCCATTTAATTCCTCACTAGGACTAAAAAAATCTCCAGGGAACCCCTGAGCCCCCTCCCAGGACCCCTGTTCGTGCCTTGGCATCTCAGGAGCCCCCTCGATGGCCAGCACCCCCTCCTCACCTCCCTGCTCCTCTCAGCTGTTGAAGCGGCAACTCAGAACTGGGGCTCTGGGACCCCGCCACCGGGCGGCAGGGCTCCCACTCAGCCAGACCCTGCCTTCGCCTGCCCTCTGACCAATCAACACCTCGGGTTTTGTCAGTGGCTAATCAGCACTGCCAGTGCTCCATCTGCCCTGCGGTTTGTTTTTTTTTTTTTTTCCTCCCCTGTAAAGTTTTAACTTTTATTCAGTTTCCCTCTTCTGGTTCTGAGTAGGGGAAACAGAGGGGTTGCCTCCTTTCATCTGAACCCACGTTGAAGGAAACAGGTTTCCTGGGCAGGCGGTGGAGATGGACTGAAAGATCAAGGGAACAGACACACATCTAGAAAGGAAAAGACAGACAGAGGGAACTGACTCAGGTCAGACACACGGCAGAATGGGATGGATGGCAGGAGAGAGACAGAGATAGGAAGAGAAATGATCTCAAATAGAGACAAGCAGGCAGAAGAAATAGCACAAGGACAAAAAACAAGAAGGGGTAGAAAGACATGGGGAGTGTGAGGGAGTGATAGACAGGCAGCTGAGCAGTAAGAGGAGAAAGACTCAAACAGTGGACAGGGAGAGGCTCATGCAAGCTCCTGGACAAATGCAGATGGACAGGTGGGCACAGCCAGGCGCATCCACAAACAGAGATTTGGAACAGACACACTGGCCCAAAGGGACAGAGCAAGTGGCTGAGGCTGAGAGACACATGGGGGGCAGGTGGCAACAGGGCAGAGAAAGTCAGATTCAGGCAGAAGAGCAGACAGATCTGAGGACAGCAGTGGGACAGGTGCAGAGAGAGACACAGCCAGGCCACCATAAGCTGACCTCAGACAGATAATCCAATGGAGAAAGCACCCTAGATCTTGGGGGTCCCCAGAGGGAGGCAGGGAGGGCATTTGTAGTTGGGTGGAGAGTGTGGATACACGCTGTCTGTAAATTAGGCACGCCCTGAATTCCTGGACCTCAGCCTAGGCATTGGGTGGAGCCTGTCCACGCCCTAACTGAGGAGTCCCACTGTCTGTCTATCTGTCTCTCTTAAATAGGGGTCTGTGTGTTGACTCCATTCGGGCATGCGACAGGCATGTCTGTTTCAGGCGAAGCATGTGTCTCCTGCAGGAAATCAGGCAGGTGGACATGGGGTCCAGGCCCCACTTGACTGGGCTGCTTTAAGCCCAGGTGGACAAGAAGCCTCTGTCCTGGCCCCTCCACCCACCTGCCTGCCCCCCACAGGGAGCAAAGAATTCCCGGAAACGCCAGGGGCTGGCTAGGGCTTCAAAGCTAGCCTCGAGGCTTCCACCCCACTGGCAGTGGGAGGAGGGTGAGGGATGGGGCGTTTCCTTCCCCACAGCAGGAGAAGAACTCTCGAACACTCAGGGATCACAGCCCCATTGGGGGCTTAGAGATGGAGGCAGACTCACCACCACCCACAGAGGTACACAAACTCCCGTGTAGACTCACAGCCACATACACAGAGTATGGGCTGACTGATTCGAACACACACAGACTGCACATGGAGAGCCAAGGCGATGGGACAGCCACGCAGAGGGACTTAGTCTTGTAAGTATCGTCATCCACAGCCTCAGTGCTGCACATGGAGATAACAGACAGTTACAGGAATAGGCTCACACTGCTTTACTGCTACTGCAGACTCACAGATATCATCATCACCCACAGACTCACAGCCACTTTAAAGAGAACCAATGGGCAAATCACACACAGACTCACAGCCACACACAGAGCCAGAACACACAGACAAATACAATTCCACATAACCAACAACATTATACACAGTCCCAGAATCTCCCACACACATGGTTCCAGGTTCAGACGACCCTGGAGGCCAACATTCAGGTTCAGTCTCTATAGAGATACCTCTGTGCATGTGAACTTGTGTATGAACTTGTGACCACATACAGCTCTGGTCAGAGAGAGAGGCACCCACAGGCAGACACGATTGTAGAGACAGAGAAGCTACAGTCACAGATACATGCACAACTGCACTCAGAAAAACAGGGGCACACAGCTGTGTATACACAACTATTCACACAAATTAAGTCAGGGAAGATGTGCACAGAGAACACACATATAGGCACACAAACGGGAGAAACAGGGATGCAGAAAGTACACTTACTATCAATACAAAGAGGAAATCCATAAAATACACCTAAAACTGCTTGAAGAAGAAACAAAGGAGCATTTGTTTGCACCAGAGGAAATACCCGTAGGACACACATTCCAGTATTCTTGCCTGGAGAATACTCATGGACAGAGGAGCCTGATGATCTACAGCCCAGGGGGTTGCAAAGAGTTGGACATGACTGACTGACTGACTAAGCACACATAGGGCATACACACCTACAGCCACTCACAAGTAGAGACACAAACATGGTGACAGAGAAGAAAGACACACAGACATCAGAGACAGATGCACAGAGAAGAGGCAGACTTCTCACCCACAAGCATTACAAAGAAGACACAGAAGCACTCAGAGAACACACACACAGCCTCATAAAGATGAACTGCACAAGCAGATGGGACCAACACACAGTTGCCAAAAAGGAAACACAAGTTGGATAGGCAACTGTGGACACAAGACACAACCAGGCAAGTAACATACTAAGACACATGTGGAGCTCACATACATGTGTTTGTGGCTGGGACCACATATAGGCAGCTGAGATACCCTCAGGGTATTCACAACACATGCATGCATGCATGCGCGTGCACACACTACTCCCCTGTCTATCTGGGCCTACTGTGTCTCTAGTCTCGCTCCTCTTCCCCCCAAGAGCCATTACACACCTGTGCCCCAGGCCAGCCAGGGAAAGAGACACCTGTCAGCCGAGACCTTGGCCCAAATGACTAGGGGGCGGGGGGATGGGGACTGGCTAGGCCGGTGTCTAGATTTCAAGAAAAGTCTGAAGTATCCTGTCCAAAGAACTGGTGAAACTTGAACAAAAAACAGATGCCCTCACCCATTACCACCCAGCAGCACCTTCCTACTCTGATCATTGTCCTCCCCTTCCAGGGCCACCCCAGCCTTTAAACATTGCCCAGCACAGGGCCACTCGGGTACATGGCAGGAGGTTGATAAATGCTACTTATCAAGTGTCATATTATCATCATTATTATTTTCATTTCTGCCTAGTGAACTCTTCTAGGGGAGGAGCAAGCCTTCATCCAGCTCTACACCCCATCGCTCAGCTAAGTTTCAGGGGACTGCAAATAGCAGGTGTTCCACATATGCTGGTAGGAGGAAAAACAAAGGGAAAGTGAAATCTGGCTGCAGAGGCAGCCTGCTTTAGAAGGAACAGATGTCTTTAAGCTTGACTGAGGCCTTGAGGCTGTGCCAGGGATAAGAACGTGGTATTCGTTCATCAAAGTAGGGCCCTCTCTAGGGGTCATTTAAGGCTTTTGTTGGTTCAGTAAAGCAGACCCTCGTGTGACATTTGGGATTGCTATCAAATCTATTAAAAGTTGGTTTAAGTTCTTGTCAGTTCTTCTAAGCAGACCCCTGCTTTTCATTAAATCACTGCACAGCAGCCTTCAGGGGAGGGAACCATGGAGCAAAGCTGCTAATAGCTTGAGTTTTCCCAGCTCTGCCACTTAGGAGCTGAGTGGCCAGAAGCAAGTCTCAAAACCTTACTGTCAAGCTTCCCACGGGGCTAACTACTGCCTAACTCAGGACCATGGGGAAGATTCAAGGAATTAGTACAGGTAAAGCGCTAAGAACTATGCTTGACATACAGTAATTGCTCAATAACATCTTTGTGAAAGGAATTAATAAACTCTTCTCCACCAGTGAAAGCAGTCCCCCACTGAGCTGGATTTAGGATTCTAATCTCTCCTTTCAGGCAGGCTCCCCATGAACAACTTTTCTGTCCCTCAAAGCAGCCCCTGGACGGCAAGACTTCTTGTCAGCGTCTGGTCCCCTGCGCCTGGACACCCACCCCCCCGCCCCCACGTTTCCCTCACGTGGTAAGATGCCCTCCAGCACAGGGCCGGCCTGGCAGCTCCCCTCTCTTTGACCTTTTCTGGAGGCTGAGGGGAGGACAACTTTACACTCAGTGGGGTGCTGGGTGGGAGTTGCAGGCGGACACCTCTCTTCGGGAAGAGCCTGGAGAGTTCAGAGCTTGGCTCCTGTTCCCCAATCCCCCCAGCCCTGCTGGAGGAAGCAAGTTTCTTTGCAAAAAGTTAAACATCCTCTTTGTGAGAGGCAAGAAAACAGGACGTGGGAAGCGTCCCACAGGGTGAACCTGGACCCCCAATGCCTGGCACCTCCTCCTTTCTGTGGAGCAGCGCCTGGTGGCTTGAACCCTTGCTTTCTCACACATGCTAACCTCTGAAGGGGGGCCATGTTCCCACTGCCCCCCACAATGCCCTTGAACTCCAGTGACAAACTCTGGCTTCCTCCTTGGCTCTCCAGGGTTTGTGACTGGCTGTCTACACCTCCTCCCAGGGCCCCACATAAATGCAGAGCATACCACTAAGGAAAGAGTGAAGGAACAAAGCAATAAAAGGGTGAATTCAGCAAACATCTATTGAATACAAATGTGAGCCCTATTCTAGGCGCCAGGGAGGCAACAGTAAACAAAACAAAAGAAACCCCTGCCTAGCAAAGCTCACATTTCTGAGGAATGATGAATTGGTTGTTCAGTTCTTTGGATACTCGCCAAGCTCATTCCCACCTCAGGGTCTTTGCTCTTGGCGGTCCCTCTGCATGGAATGCTCTTCCTCCAAATATTCATAGCATGTGCTCCCCTTCAGGCTCAGCTCAAATTTCACCTCTCCTCTGAAAGCCTTACCTGACCACACTAAAATAGCAATTCAACCCCTGTTACTCTCCATTCCTTTCATCTTTTATTATTCTTCATAGCTTTTATCACCACCTGACATAACATTATTTATATTTAGTGCAGTTACTTTAGTAAGGCGATATATATATAGCAGATTTATATACATATATAAGCATATACATTTATATAAGATGATATATATAGTACATATACTATACAAAATGCAAAAATATATTCTATATTTCCATATAATGGCATACATATATTGTATTGTTTAGTGAAAGTGAAGTCGCTCAGTCCTGTCCGACTCTTTGCGACCCCGTGGACTGTAGCCTACCAGGCTCCTCCGTCCATGGGATTCTCCAGGTAGGAATACTGGAGTGGGTTGCCATTTCCTTCTCCAGGGGATCTTCCCGACCCAGGGATCGAACCCAGGTCTCCCGCATTGCAGGCAGACGCTTTAACCTCTGAGCCACCACGGAAGCCCATTGTATTGTTTACTAATATATAATTTATATACCAGTAAAAATTAGACATCACTATATATTTCTATGTCACCATATACATAGTAAATGGCATGTGTTTACATATCTAATAATATATGCATGTATACATATCCTCCTTTTCCTCATCTGTAAATGGGGGAAACATAGCTATTATTAAACATGAAATTGTATAAACTTACAACTAAATTAAATTCTGAAAGGTGATACTCAAAATTCATCACTTATTATTTTACTATATTTCATTATTTCTATGCTCCTGAGAGATCATTTATGCCTATTTTATTTGTACAATAGAGATAATACACATGGTGCACTACTGCATCTCTTCTAGACTCCGTGTTCCATGACTACACCTTGGTAAGCTGAAATCTGACAAGATAATAGTATGTAAACCATGGAAACTGGCAAATGTTAGAAATCAGGGCTTCCTTTCCCTCTCCACCCAAATAAATGCTTGTTAACCATTTACCAGCACATCACTGAGAGCACTCAGAAGAGTGCCTGGCACATGGTAAATGCTATAATGTATCCATTACTATATTTGCTTGTGCACTGAGTCCAGACGGAGTCTTTTTTTCTAGGTCCGAGTTAAAAGTGTTTGAAGAACACAGAATCACAAAGAATTAGTGTGCTCAACTGCACCTATTTAATCTTCCCAGTAACTCTAGGTGGAGTCTGTACTATTTGTTATCCCCTTTCTACAGATAGAGAAACCGAAGTTCTGAGAAGGTAACAATCAGAATGAGCTATCATTTGGCGGAAGTGAGATTTGAAACCGCAGACCAGTAGCTTTCGCGCGCCCGCGCACTTAACTAACGCACTCTCCTTCCTCTCAAGTTCACCACCCCAAAGGTAACTGCACTTCGCGAAAACTAAGTAGGTGCCGGCGTACGCGTAGTGTCTTGGGAAATGTAGTTCACAGGCTCAAGACATACAGTTGTCCAAGAAGGGAGGGGCGGAGAAAAAAGGCGATTTTTCGCCTTGTAACAAAAGAGCACAGTCAGTTCTCATGCCTCGCGACATTTCGGCCTCGCCGTGCGAGACTTCGGTGGCTTTACTCGGCCCGTTGCATGCTGGGAACGGCAAATCGCCAGACCGGCTACGTCGGCAGGAGTTGCCGGAACTCACGTGGTAAGTTCAGGTCCCGTCCCGGCTTCGCGCGAGCCACCGCGTTCCACGATGACAGGCGTGGCACAGTCTGGTGGCCGTTAGGCATGTGCTGTTAGGCATGCGCGACAGACTTTTGGAGCAACTAAGAACCCAAACTGAAAACCTACGACTTCTCACCGGTTTGCGCTCTCGCCGAGGCTTGTGCTGCTCACGGACCTTCGTTCCTTTTCTCCCCACTCCGAAAGTTGGAGGTAGGCCCTGGGGCGCGGAGGACTTGGTCCCGACTGAGACAGTTAAGGCATGCCTGCACTGTCCCGCGAGTGAGGGAAGGAGGGAAGTTCGCCCTTGGTGCTGCAACTGTTTGGCAGCTGGCATTGGGTAGGCTCCAGACCCAAGGTTTGTTTGGAGAATAGGACCGCTCCTGCGGGATGGGCTAGGGGTGGGGGACGGGGCCGCAGGGGTCCAGATACCGGCGGAGCTACCTTGAAGGGGGTCTTGTGGTCCCAGTGGGGACTTGGGCTTTGAGGTAATGATGAGGAGGGACCGGCGGTGTAGCCAGAGGGTAGGTGTGGAGGTTTGGTGGGCTGCGTGGGTGTAATAGAGGTCTGATGGGAGTATTATTGGGGAATCAGTGGGGGCTAATAGGTGTGTTTTAGTCGATGTGTTCATGGGGGCCGGTGGGGATGTGTTCGTTAATTAATGAGGGGATGGTAGACTGGGCAACTGGAAGATAATGGGAGGCAAGTAGCAGTGTGATCCCTGGGGGACAGATGGAGTTATGACATTCAAGGGGTTAATAAAGAGTGATGGAGCATAGTGATTCAAAGGATAATGGTGAGGCTCTGGAGGGAATAATAGAGGTGAGGGTCATGATCAAGGAACTAATGGAATAGTGATCAAAGAAGAGAGAATGGGAAGCTCACGGGGTATTGTGATCAAAGGATTTTAGTTTGTGATGATGGCATGATCATTGAAGAAGTAATGAGAACAGAGTGAGCACAGAGAGGGTAATAGTAAGCTGTTGGGTATGATCATAAAGTGATTTGATTACTGGGCGAGGAGACAGGTGGGCAGTGAGGGGAGACTGGAGAACTGATGTATGATTATCAGGGATTAAGGTGAGTGTGGTAAGAAGAGTTACGAGGGTCTAGTGATCTGTGAAGGAGCCATTGGAGGGCTGAGCTAATGGGGGCTGATAAATCATAGTAACTGAGAGTTTAATGGGGAACTTATAGACCATGATCCTCCAGGTATTAATGGGGGATGATAAAAGAATTATCGGGCTTCCCAAGTGGCTCAGTAGTAAAGAATCTGCCTGCAATGCAGGAGATGTGGGTTCAATCCCTGGGTCAGGAAGATCCCCTGGAGAAGGGATTGGTTACTCACTCCAGTATTCTTGCCTGGAAAATCCCATGGACAGAGGAGCCTGGCAGGCTACAGTCCATGGGGGTCACAAAAGAGTCGGACACGACTTAACAACTAAACAACAACAAAAGGAATAATTGGGGGCCTAATCATTTCAGGGGAGAGAGATTAAGGAGGTGGGGAATGCAGTGAGGTAGTGTGAGGGTAATGGAGTGAAAGCAGGGGATTAATGGGGCCTGGTAGGGCTTGGACATGAGTTTGAGTAAACTCCAGGAGTTGGTGATGGACAGGGAGGCCTGGCGTGCTGCGATTCACGGGGTCGCAAAGAGTCGGACATGACTGAGCAACTGAACTGAACTGAGTAGGGCTTTATGACTGGGGTAGCGAGGAGAGCTGGGGGTGGTGGTGAGATGTTATTGGGGATAAGGTGGGCAGAGAAGGGTTGATGGTGAGACTTGCAGGGTTTAATATGTGGAGTGTAAATGACAGCAGTGGGAGGTGGACAGGGTCAGTAACATCATCTATGTGATAAGTGTTGGGTTTGTGGGACTTTGGGGGGGTCTGTTGGTTTAGTGATGGAATCTGTAGGGTGAGCAGTGGAGCCTGAGACCTCAGTGATGGGATCCTTCAGGCTCGGTGAGCTCAGTGGGTTAGTGACTGGGCTCCAACCTCGCCACCTGTTGAGAGAGCTGTCACACTGATCAGATGAGCCTGGTTTAGTTCATGTGGTTCTCACAGCCCTGCAGAGATAGGTAATGGCCCACTCACCCACTTACTGATATGGGACAGCATCAGCTTACTGTTGGCAGGTCCCTGGGCAAACAGTGTGGGAGATGGGACGGACGTCAAAGGACAAGCGAGATGTCTACTACCGCCTAGCCAAGGAGAATGGCTGGCGTGCCCGCAGTGCCTTCAAGCTGCTACAACTTGACGAGGAATTCCAACTCTTCCAAGGTCTCCATTTGGCGGGCGATTCACTGGGGGATGGGGTGGGCGAAGGGAATAGACAAGTGGGCTAGGTCTACAGAGCTCCGTGTGGTAGGTGGGCTGACTTGGAGGGTCCACGGGGCAGTTAGGAAGATGGCAGGTACTCAAAAGGAGCTGGGCATCTGGGCAGCAGGTAGATACGGGTGCCTAGGTGCTTCCTGGGGGAAAGGGGTAAACTTTGCAGGGTCCCAGGTTGGAGAGGTGGGTGCAGCTGACCAGTGCACCCTCCTGTGTGCGCGCAGGTGTGACGCGGGCAGTTGACCTGTGTGCGGCCCCAGGCAGCTGGAGCCAGGTGCTGAGCCAGAAGATTGGGTGAGTGTGGAGTCCCAGATGGGAGGCTGGGAGGGAAGACTAGGTGGAGGGTGGACCCGGAGTAAAAACTGGGCTGACATGGACTGTGTTTGTCCACAGGGGCCAAGGGTCTGGCCACGTGGTGGCTGTGGACCTTCAGGCTATGGCTCCACTACCAGGTGTGTTACAGATCCAGGGGGATATCACCCAGGTGAGAGCATGGCTGGGGTGTTGGGGTGTATCCTGGACAAAGGCCCCCCAAATCTGGGGTTTGCAGCAAGTAGAAGAAAGAAAAAGACAAAGAGACCAAGAAAGACAGACAGAGGTATAGTAACTGAGAGAAACCAAGAGAGGATAACAGCAGAGGAACAGAGCCAGTGAGTTGTCATCACAGAGAGACAGCAAAAAAATATTCCCAGAGATGGAGCCCAGTCTCAGGCAAAGCCTGAGAATTTGGCTGACCTAATGCTGTGGGCCAGGGCCAACGACAGGTGGGCTTAGAGGGCTGTGGTGGGCGTGCTGTGGGGCCACTCATCGTCCCTCTCTTCCATAGCTGTCCACTGCCAAGGAGATCATCCAGCACTTTGAAGGCTGCCCCGCGGACCTAGTGGTGTGTGACGGGGCTCCTGATGGTAAACAGCAGGGATTGGGAGGCCAGGCAGGGGGTCCTTTGCATGTTCCTCTCTGTATGTCCCACCTCTATTGGCTTCTTTTATTGCTTCTTCCCTGCACTGTCAGCTGTTCCCACATCTGGCAACTTCTCCCTACCTCTGTTTCCTGTTCTCTGCCTCTGTCTTCTTCTGTTTGGGTTTTGTCCATCCTTTTGTCATCTCTCTGCAACTGTTCCATTACTGTTCACTTCTTTTTTTTTTTTTTAAGTCAGCCATCTATCCATCCATTCAGCACATTTACTGAGCATCTGTCTTGTGTCAGGCCCTGTTATACATGTTGGGAGGATAACGTGAATAAAATTCTACTAATCTCTGACCTTGTAGATCTGGTGTTCTAGTGGGAGCAGACAGAAAAGAAACAAATGATTGAACTATATAGCATGTCAAAAGGTGATAGGCACCATGGGGAAATAATGAAAATGAGAGGGAGGGAGGAAATACCTGGAGGAATTTTAAGTAAAGTGGAGAAGGCCTCACTGCCTTTAGCATAAAGACCTAAAGCAGGCAAGGGAGTGGGCTAGGGCACATCTGGAGAAAGAGCAATCCAGGTAAAGTGATTGGCACATACAAAGGACTTGAGATAGGCGGGTGAAGAGTGAGATCACTGTGGCTGGATCAGAGTAAGCAAGTGTGAGAGTGGTAGGAGATAAGGTCAGTGAGGTGGTGGGAATCAGATCCTCAGGTGGATCTTTCTGGGCCATAGTGGTGACTGGATCCTTCGCTAAGACAAGAGCATGGAGAAAGCCATGGGATGGTTGTGAGCAGAGGAAGGCCATGCCTGACGTGTGTCATGACAGGATCCCTCTGGCTGCTGTGAGCAGTGTGAGGGCAGATACCTGGGGAGGGGAGGCCACTGTAGTCATCCAGGTGAGTGGCGATGGTGGTGGAGATGAGTAGAGGAGATCTTTTGAAAGTAGAGTTGAGAAAGTTTGCCAATGGCTTAAATGTGGGTGTGAGAAGAGAGTGGAGGGGGTGTGTGTGTATCAAAGGTAACTACCTTGAAGGTTTTGGCTTGAACAACTGGAAGGATCAGATGAGATGGGGAAAATGATGGGAGGAGCAAGTTCCAGCAAGAAAGTCACGAGTTTTGTTTTTGGATGTGTTGCATCTGAGATGTTCGTTCTGATCTGGATCTGGACTGGAGATAGAAGAAACAATACTCATGCCTAAGATTGTTTTGAGATTGAAAATGAGTGCCTTAGGCTTAGGAGATCAGAATATGCATCCAGTTGGCAGATGTAGTCATTTGCATGCAGAACCTTAGCAGTAAGAGAGCTTGGTAAATGTTTTGAGCACTCTAACCTCTCTGGGACAGGAAGATAGCTAGACTGTATGGCCCCCTAATGCTGTTCCTCTTGCCACAGTAACCGGCCTCCACGATGTTGATGAGTATATGCAGGCCCAGCTCCTCCTAGCTGTGAGTAACCCTGGCTGTCCCTACCTCAGTTTGGCCCCCTCCTGGCTGTCTCTACCTCAGCCTTAGCCATCTGTCCTGCCCATAGGCTCTGAACATTGCTACACACGTCTTGAAGCCAGGGGGCTGCTTTGTAGCTAAGGTAAGTCTCAGGGAACCTGGTAGGGGGTAGAGAGGAGTCCCCAAAGGTCATCCTCATGCCTCCATCTCTGCCTCCCCACCCTGCAGATCTTCCGAGGCCGGGATGTGACGCTGATCTATAGCCAGCTGCGTGTCTTCTTCTCCAGCGTGCTCTGTGCCAAGCCCAGAAGCAGCCGGAACTCCAGCATTGGTCAGTGGGGTGGAGGGGCCGGGCAGGGGTTTCGAATCTCAGGGACCCATCCCACATGGAGTGAAGGCAGTAGTTGCCCCTCACTCCACCTTCTCCCCATAGAGGCCTTTGCTGTCTGTAAGGGTTACGACCCCCCTGAGGGCTTCCTGCCGGACCTGACCAAACCCCTGCTGGACCACTCTTACGGTGAGAGCCCTGGGCCCCATCCCTGGGGAGAGTCTGTCTACCAGTGAAATTTTATGTCCCAGGAGGGCCCTTAGCCCCACGCCCTGGTAAAACCCTGCCCCTCAAGGGAATGCTGTCCCAAAAGGATCCTCAGCCCCACCCTCTGGAAATTCCACTCCATAGGAATATTTTGGTCTAGGAGGATCTTTGGCTTAGTTCCCTAGTGATGACTCTTAGACCTGGTGAAAGTTCTGAGTCCTACCCCAAGGGACACTCCACCTGTCTAAGGAGTTTCTAGCCTAGGAAGACTCAGTCACACCCCCAGGTAGAAACCCCACCTCTGTGTGGGAATTTTGTCTTGTGAGGGCCTTCAGCCTGGCTCCTAGAGGGAAAAAGCACAAGGCTGCTCTTGTGTCAAGCATGCCTGAGTGAGAGAAAGTCCAGGCAGCGTATGGCAGGTGGCCATACGTGCAGTGGGAGAAAAGCAGATGGGGGAGGGCTGTTTTAGAATGGGTGATCATGAAGGGCCTCCCTGAGGAGGTGATCTGAACCAAATGAAGGATTTCTGGTGCAGGAGTGTAGAGAGTAGCTGGTGGACATGTGAGGGAGGCCTCCGTACCCATCTTGGGTGCAGCCTGAGTCACAGCTGACCCCAGACACCCTGGCCCTGTCTTGTCTCATCTCTCGCTGCTTGTCAGATCCAGATTTCAACCAGTTGGATGGCCCCACCCGCATCATTGTGCCATTTGTGACCTGTGGGGACCTGAGCGCCTATGATTCAGACCGCAGTTACCCACTGGACGTAAGTGCCCTGCCAACAGTGGGTTGAGTGGGAAATGCTATCCTCTGTTCCCAGGTCCTCACCATCCCTCCCAACGTGTGTCCCTACAGCTAGAGGATGGCTCAGAATACAAGTACACTCCACCCACGCAGCCCCCCATCTCACCACCCTACCAGGAGGCCTGCGCATTGAAGAAGAAGGGGCAGCTGGCCAAGGAGATCTGCCCCCAGGACTGCCCCATGAGCACAGTGGACATGTTGCCCCAGTCCCTGGCCACCCCACAGCGCTACACCCTGCAGACGTCTGAGGTCTGAAAACATGGACCCAGGGCCCTCAATGCCCACAGTGACCCCCTCCTCATGTGCTCCTTTCTGCCCCAAATCATGTGGTATCTGGGACAAACTTCTGTTTCCTACCTCCCAATAGCTATAAAAATCAATGGGTAAACCAAGTATAGTGAGCAGAAAAGCTTAACCAAATATCTGAGTCTCTCTTCTTTTTCTTGGGTAGGTGGAAGACAGTGGAGTGAATTGCTCGTCTTAACACGTTAAGGTAAATTTGCCTTTTTAATCTAAGAATTTGAGTAAACAGCACCTTTAAGAAAAAACTGAGTAAAATTCTACTTTTTTTTTTTTTACATCAACTGGTAAGATTTCAGTCAGCAGACCTTTACTAAAACTCCTGATATTATGTGCCAGGAACTGCCTTAATGATTTTACACATTGAGGTACTCAGTAAACGTTTATTGGACACATGCTATGTGCTGGGCATTGTTTTAGATTTGAAGATGGAGCAGGGAACAAAACAGGCAGATTCCCTGACCCTCAGAGCTTCTAGTTTAGGAAAGAGATAATAATTCACAATCTGAATGCAGGAGTTTCCACCCACACATACACGTACTATTTATCTTGTTCTCTCTATGTCCACCCATATGTATATAATATGTAAAAGTAACCTGGGATATGAAAAAATTTTAAAGCAATGTAAAGAGATAAGGGCTTCACAGATGGTGCTAGAGGTAAAGAACCCACTTGCCAATACAGAAGACATAAGAGACACAGGTTTGATCCTTGGGTCAGGAAGATCCCCTGGAGAAGGGCGTGGCAACCCACTCCAGTATTCTTGCCTGGAGAATCCCATGGACAGAGGAGCCCAGTGGGCTGCAGTCCATAGGATCATAACAAATCAGACACAACTGAAGAGACTAAGCACGTAGCACACAAGAGATCAAGAATTCTAGGGTCTGGCAGTTTGCAGTTTTTAAGAAGGTTATCGTGGAAGGTCTCACTGAGGTGATGTTTGAGCAGAGACCTGAAGGAGATGAGGGAGGGAATCCATGTATTAATCTAGGGTAAGAACATTCTAGCAAGTGCAAAGGCCCTGAGGTGGAATGGTGGGGGAGCAGTGAGGAGCCAGTTTCCCTGGAACAGTCTGGGCTAAACCTATCAGTGCTAGAGGGCTTCTCATCCTCAGGACACCACGTTAGAGGACATCCCCGTCTGACAATGGCTTTGCAGTTTATTCAGACCAAGTCTACCATTAAAATAAGAAGTAAAAAAGACACCTTAAAAAAATGAAATGGCAGATCACAGTGGGAAAAATATTTATAATCCGTACATGTATAGTATCCATGATATTTAGAAAACTGCTATATAGCTTTGCGCAGTGGCAGTATCGTAGCCAATGAGGTTTATCCGAGGCGCGATTATTGCTAATTGAAAAAAAAAAACTGCTATAAACCAATAAGGAAAAGAAAATATGAGAATGCCCCGTAAATACATGAAAAGCTGCTCTTCAGAGAAATACAAGCTAAAACTAAAGAGATTAACAATACTAAATATCTGAAAGGATGTGCAGCATTGGAACCCTTGTATAGACCAAGGGCAGCATATGTTGTAACTGCTAGATAATTGTTAGGAATTATCCGCTAAAACTGCATGTGTGTTTAGTTACACTAAGAAAAGTGTACTTGAATGTTCCTAACCAGCCTATTTGTAGTACCCCCAGACTAAATACAGCCCAAACACCCATTAGCTATAGGATGGATTGTTAAATCCTGGTTTATTCACAGTGGAGAACTACATATCAAAAAGAATGAACATTATATGTTTTATGCATTTTCTGTGTGTTATGGTTCACAAGGAAAGTAGAGGCAAAAACTGCACAAAAATGTAGCTGAGAAAACAATGATTATAGTAGAAGACAGTGGGAAACATATTTTAGTTTAAAACTTCTTTTACTTTGACCTTTTAGTTAGCTGGCAATCTGATAAGGACTCGGAAGCTGTTTGCTGTCAGGAAAACCAGAACTTAAGTTGATGAACTTGTTTTCAAATACCTCGTCAACCCATCCTAAACATACAGGCTCTGAGTAGGAACCTCCAGCAACCACCACGAACACAACAAGGAAAGAAACATCCCGCCGTGTCCGTCTGCACTGTAGGGGGTATTCTTGAGTAGAGTCTTGCCTTTCTCTAAACCTTTCCAGCCGTGTGTCCTGAATATGTCCAGAACTCACCCTGAAAGCAGGGCTTCTTAACCCTGGGTAGAAGTCAGGGGTATTTGTGAACTTAATGGAGGGAAATCAGTTCAGTTTTACTAACTGAAATTTTAGCTTTACTCCAGAATCTGAATGCTGGCAGCAAATCAGTATTGTAAAATTATTTTTACAATAGTAAAAGCAGTGCCTGCAATTTTCTCATCAATATATATCACAGTTACTTGTTTATGTCATGTTACAGTTGTCATGGGCATCTTAAAATACTGGTCACTACTTTGAATAAGATCTTTTTTAATTTTTTTTTTAATTGAAGGATAATTGCTTTACAGAATTTTGTGGTTTTCTGTCACAAATCAACAAGAATCAGCCATAGGAACACCCACATCCCCTCCCTCCCAACTCCCTTTTCATCCCACCCTTCTAGATTTTCACAGAGCCCCTGTTTGAGTTCTCTGAGTCATATAGCAATTTCCCATTGGCTATCTATTTTACATCTGGTATTGTAAGTTTCCATACATCTCACCCTCTCCCTCCTCTCCTCCCCAACCACGTTCCTCCATTGCTGCCCTGAAAATTAATTCATCAGTACCATCATTCTAGATTCCATATATATGCATCAGTACACAATATTTATATTTCTCTTTCCAATTTACTTCACTGTGTGTAATAGGCTCTAGGTTTGTCCACCTCATTAGAACTGACTCAAATGTGTTCCTTTTTATGGCTGAATAGTATTCCATTGTATATATGTACCACAACTTCTTTATCCATTCGTCTGTCAGTGGACATCTAGGTTGCTTCCGTGTTGTGGCTATTATAAATAGTGCTGCAATGAACATCGGGGGTACACGTGTCTTTTTCAGTTTTGGTTTCCTCAGGGTACATGCTTACGAGTAGGATTGCTGGGTCATATGGTGGTTTTATTCCTAGCTTTTTA